>NW_016690233.1:4056645-4131567 GCF_001604755.1 Lepidothrix coronata | reverse complement strand
CTGTGTCTCACCTAAAAAATCCACTGCGCAGGCTCGAAGGGTTAATGACCTTTCCCAAATCTTCGCTCGCGAAGACTGGCCATATAATAAAACCCTTTCAATTGCTGTATGACTTTTTCCACTCCTGAAACCACTCCCATCCTGATTATTGTTCCTTCACAGGTGTATGTCTGCATGCTCTAACACTGGACACTAGTTTTGTGTGTCAAAGAATAATGTCTATGCCAAGATAGGGATCACTCAAGGTCTCTGCCATGTTTTCAAAACACTAGAATAGATTTCTCAGAGAAGTTGTGGAGTCTCCATCTCCCCTGAATCAGCAAGGGCCTGAGCAACCTGTTCTAGCTGACACTGTTTTGCATAGGGGTGATGAAATAGGCCATCTTAGAGATTCCTTTTATTGTCTATTCTGTAATTCTGTGATTCCATATGGTTGCCTTGGATATATCTCTCTGATAGAGATTTGTTTTTTTCTCCATTCACAGTGAATAAACTTCAATTATTTTTGTGTTAGTGAAAAGCACGTCTTGCACATGTTTGTCATAGAGCTGCATAGAAATGGATTGCACAGAGTTATGCAGGAATAAAGGGTTGAGGAAGAAACTGGGGTGAGTGTACGCTGGTGCCATGGAATTGACTAAGACAGGAATTAAGCTCTTTCTGTTTAGGAAATTGTATAAACATATATATAAGGGCCTGAAAAGCACCTCTGGCATTGCCCAAAATAGTGATGATGTTGTAGGTATTTGATTCTATGCTGCAATTATCACACAGGTAAGAAATTAATATTACAATCAAAATTCTTCAATTATAGAAAAGAAGCTCTGATTATTTTACTGATCATCACAGAAGTTTATTGCAGAAATTGTAATATGACTATTAGACAGATTGTTTTCTTCATGCTGTGATACAGGAGGAGTTCTGGCTATTTCAATAATAGGACTAAAGTTCTGATTATGTAAAAAATGTGGATAGTTATACTCTTGTGTGAACAGTTGTCATGGAGTTCTTGTTGTCAGAGGCAAATGTGGAGTGCTAATCAGACCGAAGCAAAAACATTAATGTGACATGATTATGATTGCCTGATACAAAAACAGAACCTTCATGAGACCACAAAACTGAAAAGAATGAAAGGGCAATAACTTAAGAATACACTTGTTCCATCCAGTTCTACAAATAACTACAGAACAAGCAGAACTTCTTAAGTTTTCTACCTTCCTACAGTACTGTAAATCAGTGCCATACAAACCTTAGGTCTAATTTATTACAGCTGTGCAACTGAAGACATTAGGTGCTAGCTAATAGTACTAAAAAATCAAGTCATATTATATATTTAGAAATGCGTAGAATTTGCTGAACACAAGGCACTGCTAATAACTCAAACCTGAATACATGATTAGGATACACACTTGGGAACTGGTCAATTAAAATAACCAAGCAGAAAAATTCACTATATAGAGTGTAAGGAGCATATTCAATATATAAACATAGTAGTTTATAATTTTTATAATAGTAGGCTTTCTTTTTGGCTGTCGGATTTTCAGAGAGAGATTTTAAGGAGACACTGTCCAATATTTATAGGAAAAATGGAGGCATTTGGTATTATCAAAGAGGAAAGGAGTTCTACTTGAAAAAGTGAAATATAGCTACCTAATGACAAATTTGATCCTGAATCAAGGTCCATGACCAGACCAGGACTTTTAGAGAGTGACTGTTCATCAGTCAATCTAATACAAACTGGAAAATAATGACCCAAAGTTGATGACCCTGTGAAACCCATCAGTGACTGCAAGGAACAGCTGCTTGGAGAAGGAAAATATATTATCAACATCTATTGGCAAGTACTGGTACGTTATTATTGAACACCTATTTCTAAATATCAAGATGTGTTCCATTAATTTCTTCTGCTTTTGCCTTAGTCGACACCTTAACTATGCAATGTGGATTTATTTTTGTTAACTAGGAATTTGGAAAAAATAGATTTAAACATTTCAGTTGTTAAGTGGTTGCCACTTAATAACTTGTTTAAACAAATAAGTTGTTTAAACATTTTGAAATGACAAGGATAACCTAAAAGTAGTTATGTAACAAGTGACTGCAGAAAACTCCATCATGAGAGTACTTGTTTAAAAAAGAAGACAAAACATAATAATATTAGTACATATTCTTCTTGTCTAACAAAGATGTGTATCAAAGGTATCTATGTGACATCAAAACTAGTCAAAGCATGTTTTAGAAATATTATGTTGCAATATTTTTCAAAGCAAGCACAGCTATAGTATATGACATCTTGCTGATGTCTTGATTATAGGCAGTGTACAAACCCAAGTGAGCCATTCTCTTCAATAAAGAACAATGAAAGGATAGGAAACAGTTGTCTGTGCAGAAAGACTAAAGCTGTATAAAGATGCTTCATCCCATTGATGTGAAGGCCAATTTGAAGTGCTGGAAAACATAGATGAATCAAGTCTGATGGCTATGGTAGGAATTAAATCAATATTTTCCCAACATTAAGATCAGTGACTAGTAACTTTCTGTAGGGACCAGGAAATAGAAATTTGTATCTTATATCATTAAGTAGAAGAGTCGGTAAATAAGAACTAGAAGAAAGAAGAGATGTGCAGTGTTCGTCTACAGTCACAGAAGGGCTGAGGTTATAAAGAATCCCTAGAGATCATCTGTTCCAACTACAGCAGGGTCATCAAGAGCTGGTTGCCCAGGACTGTGTCCAGAAGCTTTTGAATGTCTCCAAATTGAGAGACTTCACTACCTCTCTGTGACACCCGTGCCAGTGCTCAGTCACTCTCAAAGTAAAAAGGTGTTTCCTGATGATCAGAGGGAATCTTCTGTGTTCCAGTTTGTGCCCGTTGCCTCTGTCTCTGGGCACCACTGTCCTGTCACTGGGCACCACTGAAACAAGCTTGGCTCTGTCCTTCGTAACCTCTATAACCAGGTCCCCCACTTTCTTGAGCAATGGGCACATTTACTCAGGCTTCCTTTTGTCATCTCTATCCTTCTTGTTGTCTTTGACATCTCTGACCAGGTTCAGTTCCATTTAGACTTTAACATTTCTAACTTTATCTCTGGATTCAACCCTACTATCTCCTGACATAGCTTCCATGTACTTCAGCTCGCTCTTCCCTTTCTGTCCTTCCTAATAAGCTTGTATCCTTCCATTGCAACAGTCCAGTCCTGGGAACCATCTGCAATGTCTCCACAATCCCAACATGATCAAAGCCATGCAGCTCCACACCATCATGTTTTATTCCTCATGCTGCCTGCACTAATATACTGGCACTTGAGTGAGCCATCCCAATATGTTGAGTTCCTGAAAAGAGCTGGGAGCTCTCCCCATAATGGTGCCTTTTGGACACTTTCTTGCTGATGTGCAAGTGCTGGCGGTCATCCTGCTTAATCTCTTTTTCACTGATTTTGTTATTCCTTCCTTGTCATGTCTCCCTATGCCTTTTGCCCATTGACCCTGTCCACAGTTCCTTTGCAGGATGCTACTTGCTCTCTCCTTTCCTCACCATTCTTAGTTTAAGTAGTTGGTAACTGTTTCTACTCAGCTTTAGAAAGAAGGCTCCATAAATAACATAGGATGCTGTGGTGGTTTGGACCTGGCTCCCTGCCAAGTCCTCAATACCACAGCAGAAGCCCTTCCCCCCTCCCCCCCACCCTTTTTGGGTACAGGAGAGAGAGGAAAAAAAAAAAAAAAAGAACCGAAATAGCAGAACTACAACAATATATATTCGTATTTACACTTATATTTATTTACATTTATATATAAATATAAATATATTTATATATATTTATATACATTTATATACAATTACAAAAATTATATACACATGAGAAAGAAACCCCCAACACCGTAAAACAGAAAAACAGATATACACAACTAATTAAGAACTAACAAATGAAATCTCAATACTTTCCTTGAGAAAAGCGGAAACGTCCCAGCCCACATTCACTGCATCTCTCCTCTCAAACTCTGGAAGAAGGCAGCAGCCTCTCAACAAACCACAGACCCCACACCCCCACAGCTGGAGAAGCCACAGGGAGGCTGTTTTCTCCAAGTCCACCAGAAGAGAAGAAGAGCTCAACCTCCCATTATATTTATATGTCTGCTTACATAAAGAAATAGAATGGAATACTGGGATATGGTACTTCCTTGCTTTTGACCTGGTTACTAAGGAAGGCCTAAAACCAAACCACTACAGATGCAAATAAGGAGAGAGAGAATATTTGTAGTTTGAATACCTGATAGTTAGATACTTGAAAAAATGAAATATTATTAATCTAATGTGAAAAATTGATAGTGTGATTTATACAAACTTTCCTGTTACATATCAACTAGATAATAGTTCTTGTCACATATTTAAATGTAAATGAAATATTTAAGCCTTATATATCAACCATTCCATTTTAATAACATAAATAAACAATTCTCTGATACTCTTTCAGAGATTATTTTCTGTAGGTAAATTTCAGCTCTACAAGTTGACGTGAAGGTGGGATCAAAACTAGCAAAATAGAACAATAATGAACCTGATCTTTTGTCTCAGTTACTTTGCAAACATTCCAAGATCCTGACAACAGAAAGGCTGAGAGTTATCATAGCTTATATAATTCCAGCCATTGGGTTAGCATTTTCTTGGTCTTGCAGATAAAGTCCTCGTTCTAACATGCTATAATTTTAGGAACTGCTTTAGAAATAAAAAAAGCTAAATGAAAACAAACCCTTAACCTATTTATGTCTCTTTCTGGTTGCCATTTTCTAGTAATTCCTAAGCACTTTAAAATGTCTGTTAAGTTCAGGACATGTCTGTCTGTCTGTCCTTTAAAATATTACGGAACAATAGTTTACAGCAGTCCAGGACTGCAGAGGTTGGAGCTGTTCCATTTCCAATAACCCCTACAGAACCCCAATCTCCCTCTGATGAATTACTGAATTAATGACTAAAAGTTTCTCCTACTAAATAAATTCAAAATGTGTTCACCTCTACCTGACCAAAATATGCAGCAGCAAAAAAAACCTGAAAAGAGCAGCAGTGTCACACTCCAAAGGAGAAAAAATTCTTGACAACCAGTTAGTGTGGCTGTCTTTAAATCCTCTATTTATGACCTTTTCCCTTTTGCACAGAGCTTGAAGGCTATTTGGCAGCTGTATTTCCTAAAAAGTTATCTTCTTATATAACTTCATAGGCAACTACTGATTACACCTTTAAACATCCCTTCTTCTTTCAGTGTCTTCTCATTGAACATCCTTGCTCCAAACTCTCCAAGTGTACTAAATTGAACAGCATTTCAGCCAAAACTGTGTCTCAAACTAAGCATTTCAACAAAAGTTCACCTCTGATTCTCCCCTGCTCAGAGGCAAATGTAAGCATCATGGGGATCAAACAATCACGCAACAGCAGAGCACTGATCATCCAAGCTGTAATAGTTCTGTCATCCAACACCAGCAAAGCTTGAGGAGATCCTGCAAGGTGTGAGCATTTGGACAAACACCAAGCTGTTTTCTAAAAGTGCATATGTGATTCTGAAATAGTGCTGAAGGCCATTGCCTGGGATATATAAACAATCTGAGGACCACTGCGGTGGTAGAGTCCCTGTAAACCTCTTGGGCCATGGGACATTGGTATCTTTTGAACACTGTGACAATAGTCTGCCCTTCAGTATTCCATCCCACCTCAACTGAAGTACAACTAACATTCTGACTATTTAAAAAAAAAGTTCAAATTGCTCTGTCTTACCCTCAGACATGATCAGACAGAGTCACGATATAAACATTTGATTGTCTAAGCTGGAAAGACAGAAGAAAATGTTAATCACTTTATTAAGCTATACATTCAGACATAAAACCTCCTTGAGTACATAGGTTTCTTCTTGCATTCTTCCCATTTCAGAATTGATTACATATACTTGTTACAATTAGTGTACCTCAACTTTTAAATACACTTTTTTTTATTTGATCATTGAAATCTCTCCTGTAGTATTGATGTATTCAATAAAGGAGTGTTACTCTGGTATAGAAGTTGCAAACTTTGTCTATCCAATATTTTGTCTCTTTTATTCCAGTAGAATAGGTTTACATTTATAGTGCCTGAAAACTGTTCTTTAAAAAAGGTGCACTTTAAGTCCTTTACTAGTACATGAGTGTGTTCATTACAATAGATTTAAAAAGAACAGTTGTGAGGTTTTTCTGTTGAACACTAGTGACCTTACCTTAAGAAAAGGATAAAGTATTACATGTACTTTGAGGCACTCATATTTCAATAGCTAAAGGAAGCAGACCCAAAATACAAGGAAATTTAAAATAGCTTATGATATATGTGTACTGCTCTACTGTTGGTCACCTTTTGTGCAAATATAATCTCCATATGATTAAATCAAATCTACGTAGGTCTAAAATCTATACAAATAACTATAAAAGACAGTTACCAAAAAAGGCTATTTCCTTTAACAGAGTTCTTTATTTCAGACTTAAAATGCTTAAAGGCATTGTAAGAAGCAGTACTTAGGTAATTTTTATTTGTAAGTAATTTATATGTGCAACCTGTTAGAAATAAAACTTTCCAATAGTGCCCATAAAAGTTGAATTAGTAACAGATAGCACTACACTAATATCTGAAATTTAATGTAGCTCCTTAATTGCATGCTTCTACACCAGCTGACATTTTGAAAAACACAGAATTCAGATTAGTTTGGTCAAATTTTGACTCCATAAGCTCACTATTTAGGCTTTCTACATAATATGTATACAGATATAGATCCAAAAGTCAAAGATCTTCCCCCCTTCGAAGAGCCTTTAAATAAACATACTTTATCACAAACGTATGTTTTTATTAAACAAATAATATTTTTTTTGAACTAATATTGTCAGCATTAATACAATAAAATATGATCAAATTTCATTCTAACTCATGAATTGTATTTCAAACTAAGAATACAATGGATGCCACATCATTTACATTGTTTTTTGTCTCAATCTCCCCTCCCTAAATAACGTCTAAACAATTTTATTTGTTCATTTTTGATAGTTTATGGTTAATCATTGAATTTCAGAGATAGGTAAAAACTAAAAAAAAACCTGTTAAAACAATTTTCAAACATAATTTTTCTCTGTCATTAATACAGTTAATTTCTGGTATCTTCTTTCTGTTCTAGGAGTTGCTTAGAATGCTTTATTTTCATAGTTTAATGCAGTGCACATGCATGTATCTCTGCATATACATTTGAGTTCTCTGAATGTTTAAGACCTGGTCCCAAGCACCCTGAAAACCATAGAAACCATGATTTTCGTGGTGAACTCAGATAAGAGATCAAGTAAATCTTTGGTCGAGTAATCTATCCTCAAAATAACTTGCTCAGAAATTACTGGAGCCCTTTAGGAATACTGAATCTCTTTTATTTCCTCAAAAAAGACAAGGTGAGTAGGCATTTCTGTGAGCTTTCTAAAGATGTGTGGTTCTAAAAAAAGCTATTTCAGAGTGCCAAATTTAAAGCTGACCTTCCTGGAACCCACTGGCACCTTAAGGCTAGAAAGATTTAAAAAATCAGATGTGTATTTTACTAGTAACAGATTTCACATTGAAATCATGTATACCAAAGTTTTCATCTTGAAAACATTTTTCAAATATGAGCTAGTTAATACCTGTGGTGTTATGCTGAAATGGGTAAGTGGCAAATTCAGCTTTATTTGAGAATGGGAATGCAAGGAAGAGAACTGATCGACCCAAGTCAAAATGTAAATCTGTAAAAAGTCTAACTACTTATAAATTCAGACTAAGCTACCACAGTGGTGTTCAATAGGCTTAAACATCTCAAAGTGTACTTTGCAACCATCACCTAGCCATATTGGAAGAAATTTCAGCATCTGAGTATACAGTAGAAGAAGAACCATGTTTTCAGTCTGTATGTCCAGTTTTAACAATTTCCTCATAATGACTGCACATTTTATCAATTCCTGGTGAGTTTTGGAGAATCACACATCTCAGAAAACGTGTAATGTTTTCAAGATCAAACTCTTCAAAGGTTGAGATTTGCTAGCGCAGATCGTTGACTGATCACTCAAATAAATACTTTAATGTACTGATTGTCTTAGATGAAAAAGTAGTAAATGAACAAGATATGGAGGCTGTAGAAGATGAGATTGTGAGTGAGAGACACTAGCAGTAAAAATAAAATATTTTATAGCAACAGGAGGAAATATGTGAGTGACATGTTGGCCTTAAAATCAATGAAAATTTCTTCCTTACTGAGAAGATACATACAGAAATATTTGCCTTCTTTCATTTAACCAAGAAAAATATATGTATATACATTTCTTATTAATTTTCATGCCAGAAGTTTGTATTACTAAATGTTTCTTTCAGTGAAACAAGACATAAACAATTGGTTAAGTAATTTCATTATACAAGAAAAGGAAGCATAGTCATCCAAGGAAATTATCTCATTTGGAGATTTTACCTTTGATTGTGTTTCAGTACATTAAACAATTAACATACAAAAGCAGCTTCTGCGCTGGGTTGCTTAAAGTAAAAGTGTTTGCCTTGATTTTTGTCTAAATCTAAAAGTATTGGATTTTTTCATGCACATAATTTAGAAAATTTCTATGAAGAAGCACAATTCATCTCATAGTTGAGAAAGAAAGAAATGTGTAATAATAGCAAATAACATAGAAAAACATATCTCTAGGCTACACTAAAAATTTCATCATTTCTTTCTTGAAGATTTCATGATGTTTATATAAAAAAATAGGCATTGTCCATTGTCATAACAAAAAAAAAATTAAAATCCATGTCTCCTTTTCTAGAGACTTTTCGGTGGTTTTTAAATTATTATTCCTTCTGACTTTATAGGGTGTAATGCATTATTCTAGTGCCTTTACATACACCTTGTTGCAGTAAATAATTGCATGGAACTGACATGGTTATAAACACACATTCTTAGAATTCATATTATTGTCTCCTAGACCACTTCTCAGAATTCAGATATTATTCACCAGGAATGATTAAAATAGATGAAAAGAGGCATGCTTGTACTCACTGTGACAAAAGATGTAGCATTATTGATGCTTCAAACATATTGTCATGGGAAGTCATCTTAAAGAGAGGGAGGAAAAAACCTTTCTAACATTATCACATAAGCAGTAGATGTAAATATCAAACTGTACTTCAAAAGGCAAAATAGAAAAAAAAAAACCACAACATGCTTAACATTTTTTTTTCAAAAATAGATTCAACAAGGATCCCAGGGGAAGGATTTTAGGGTCTGTGAAAAATGATGGTCATGCTTTAAATGCTTGGGACAGCTGGAACTTGTTTTCATTTATGAAATAGGTTTTTGTATATGTTGAAATTGAGAGAAATGTGGGTGGGGGTGAGGTGTGAGGTGTGCGAAAAAGGTGAAGAGCAGAAGGGACTTCAGAACAAAAGGAATGGTAGCATATAAAGCACATAAAACTTCTATAAACTAATTAGCAAGCAGGACCTTATGCCAATCCTAAAGTAGGAAATATGAAACTTCCTTTTGCTATCCAGGTGCTGGGGCAAAACAAGACATAACAAAAATGATTAAAATTGCTCCTTTGGAAAATATTAACCACTGTTCTTAAGAAATTACAGCTTCTGTAATGTCCAGGAAAGTGTGTAGAGCATAAAAGAGATAATTGCTTTATAAAGTTTCCGTTAGAATCAGTGTAGGGGAAGCCCTAATACGCAAGATACAGACCTGTCATCTAGCAATCATAGCTTGATAACTTCATATTTGTTTTGCTATCTATGTCTGGGCATGTGACTCATTTGCTGCGCTATCTATGCTAACTACATCTGGGCATTTAATTTATGACAAATGCAAGGGAATATAATTTCTTCTGTCCCATGACAAAAAACGTCTTTTAAGCTTGCCTTTGTATTTGCTTGCCTTATGCCCAAAGCATACGCAAGGACAGTTATCCAACAACGTAAAGTTTCTTTATCACACTGCTGTGCTAATTTCATTGTGAAACTGAGTCTTTAAACAAGGGTTCTGCATAATGTAGTATCTTCTTTGTGTTTCAAAAGTTCAGTTTTTTGCCCCATAATCAGAAATGTGGACAAACTGACCCCCACACACTCCCAACCTTGTCCCCCCACAGCCTGCCCTCTGAAGAGTAACAGAAAGAGGTACAGAGTTATCAGAAAGATAAAATATACATGTAAAATTATCAAAAGGTAGTCATCTTTCCTGACGATTGTAACCTGAACTGGCTTCCTCAGTCAGCTCTGAGAAACTATGAACATTCTCCAGTGCTTTGTTTCCGAGTATTTATGTCCTTGAAAGCTATTTCGTCTCAGGTCAATTGCTTGTGGTAGACAGTATAGGATGGGTTTCCCGGAGCTGTGCATTCTCTTAAAGGCTCAGAATTCAAGTTTCTTCCTTTCCTGCATTTATGAGAATCAGGCTATTCCTATTGGATATAATTTCTTTCCTAAGAATGCAATTTCTTCTATCTAAAAAGGAAAATCTTTTTGAAGATCTTATCTCTTTGTAATTATATCATGATTGCTGAAATTGGTTTACATGTCCCCATAGTGCCCTACAGTAAGACCATGAAACTGCTCAGATACTATTTATTATGGCTAAAGAGTTCCAAAATTCCTCTTACATGCTAATTTAATTTATGGAAATAAATATATTCTAATCTAAATTTTGACATGTTTTGTACTAAGAACAGACTCTCTACACCACATTTTGGAAGATCTGGGTTCAAAAAAGTCATCTAATCTCTTGAGGCTAGATTCACAGAGGGAGTTAAGGTTTAACATTCCAAAATTTAAGTTTTAGACTTCCTGTTGCTTACAGATTTTCTTAACCCCAAGTATTAGCCCTGGGTCTCATAAGGAATGTAAGAATTTTAACATACCTTCAGGCAAGTGCTCCCCAGGGTGTACTTCAAACTCCTAAGCTAAGCAATTAATTTTTTTATATTGTGCATGTTACAGAGATAGAATCCAAGGAATGGGACTTACTTAGTAGGATGATTGCAGACTTTATCTAACCTATCTTTGAAAAAAAAAAAAAGGCAGAAAATAAATATATCAGAGGAAAATGTGGTAGAAGTGGGATTTACATCCAAATATTCACTAGAACATGGTGACAAGAGGAATGGATTCAAAATTTTTCATAGACTTTGCTAGTATGATAGTTTAGCAAGTAGTGAAGTGGTACATCTAAGGCCCTATGCCAATTATTTATATACATTGTTTAAGTCTAAGATATATTGCTGTATAAGTTGTTGTTCTTTTCAATTTATTTTTATACCTGAAAAAGTTGAATAAACAAAAAAGTACCTGGCTACACCAAGGACAACTGGAAGAAAGATTGTATTTAGTTGCAAGCTTCTCTGTTTTACCTAGTCTAATAAAAGATACTTCTTTTATTACAAATCTAGCATGTTTATATCACTTGATCATCATGGTTACAGCAGTTCTAAAAAGTTCAAATAGCTGTTATTAATGAGCAACACAGTCAAATTCCAAAACTCCTTATTTTGTGTAACATAATTACAGAATTTATGCCATATACCAGATAAATTCTGTAAGACACTCAACACTTTGGGAAAGAAGATCGTTCAGATTTCTCCAGCCTGACCTGATTAGAGAGACTTATCAGACATAAGTTATTATATTATTACTTCAGTTTCTATGGTGCTGCATTTTCCCAACCATTTCAACATTCCTGCCCATTGACTCCGTGCTTGTATTACCTTTGCATTGAATGTTTCTCTTGGAAAAAGAAATTGAGTCATTATACTGGCTCTGTACAATGCTGGCACAGTAATGAGGTTCTCTTCTTCTGATTCTGTCCATGGTGAGTAGGCTGCTGGTGAACAGTGAGTTGGGAGGGGACACAGCCAAGATAGCTGACTCAAAACATTCACAGGGATATGGTCATACCCTGTGAAATCCAACTCATCAGTAAAAGCCCAGGGAAATGAGGAGGAAGCAGGAATGTTTGTGGTTATAGTGTTTATCTTTCCAAACGTATCAAGTGTGCTGAGGCCCTGTTTTCCAGGAAGTGGCTTGACTTTTGCCTACTAATGGGAAATAAAAAGAAAAAAAAAACTCATTTCACTTTACTGGTGTGCACTCAGCTTTTCTTCACTTATAAAACTCTATCTTGATCCACAATTTTTCAGTTTTCGCTCTTCCAATTCTTTTCATCACGCCACTGATGGGGAAAAGAGCAGGCAGCTTGGTGGGTGCTTAGCTTCCTGCCAGGGTCAACCCACCATAGTTATTCTTTAAAATACTACACAATAATAAAGAACTAAGGCATACATACATTCAGTGCTAACTACATATGAACTAGGAAGAAACAAAAACAACAACATGAACAAAAACCCCCACCAAAAAGCAACCAACCAACCTTAAACAAACAAACAACACCCCCCAAAACCAACTAACCAAACAAAAAAACCAACAAAAAATCTCCCCAGGTCTGCATAAGAAAACCCTGTCAAAATCACTGGTAATGTCACATAATCTGTTACTAAATATAAGATTCTATTAGGCAATAGGTAACTTTTCCTGCAGGAAAGAAAAAGCCTGCTAGAGGATGATATAATATCACATGCAAATTCTACATGACTTTGAAAAGTTATGAGCAAGGACAGGTTCTAAAACCAGTGGACAAATCAACTTGTTTAATCATTTGAGAACTTTATTGATTAAGGTACAAAGACAAGTCGGACACTTCTGAAGAAAAGTGACCGATATATTTGTACAGGTCTGTCAGATGCTGAGCTCTTTGCTTGTATTTATCTCATGCTATTGCAGACTCATAAGTGATTCCCACTGTGTATGGCCAAAACCACTAGTCATAGACTTAGATTAGCTAAACAAATATAATTGAAAAGATGTTTTTCATTTATGTGTTTGACTACATCAATAAATCCTAAATGCACGAGAACACTCCAGAGGTATTTAAATCATAGTATTTTTCATCTTAAAACAACCATCTAAGATAGGTGGATTAAAAAGCCCTCTAAAAATGTAGAAGTACAGACTCCTCTTTTGTGACTACAGGGGAGACTGTCAAAGGAGGAAACCATCTTCTCTGCTTTGTTTGAAAAACAGTGTTATAACATAGGTTTCTAAATGGGTTTCTTTGAACAGTCCATTCGATTGATGTTTTGAATGTGACTCTTTTAACTTGTTCCCATACAGGCACAGGAATGCTTTTCTTAGCAATCAGCTCCAACAGGAGACAGAAAGGTATTGTGGAGAAGGCTCTGCTCTGAAGAAAAGTGGTGAAAGACTAAGAGTAGGGTAGGGCTCTTTCATCCTTTTACTAAAAGCAAATCTTATTTTTCACGTTGTGAATGCACTTGTTCTGTGGCATTGTAAATTAAGCAGGGAGATCTCAAACGCTTGTTTTCCCTACCTCTGGCTGTATGAAAGAAAAAAGAGTTCTAGGCACTGGACTGTGAATTTCCTCTTTATGTTTGCCTACAGTTTTCATAAAGAACTAGCAGATGTGCTCCAGAAAAAAATCAGGCAACTTCTGAAACTACCAGTTCAGAGTCATGTTGCCCTAAGTAATGCATCTAACATGCAGACAAGTTATGCAGAGACAAGGTAAATCTTACATATGTTGATGTCCCCTATCAGACTTCTCTCTCCCTGTTTTGTCTCCCATATGTCTTTAAGATTAATAGCTTTCTTATGCAGTGATCACTTCCAATCTACGTCAATAAAACACTCAGCAAACTAAGGTCCTTTCTCCTGATGTAAATAATTCCTGCAGGAAATATTTGAAGATTTCCTAAGGGTCCATTCTCCATCCAACTTTGCTGCTCCATAAGCATCAAAACTTCCACCAGGATTTGGATGATTTTGCTGAAATATGGATTGAAATAAAAAAAAAAGTTTCAAAACCAACAAAGTTTCATTTCTTAATTGAAAGTGAACATTTTGATTTCTCATTTCTTTATAACAAAACTGTGTGCTTTTCTTTCATATTATAAATTAGAGAATCATATGATCACAGTATAATACTGGCTGGAAGGGACCTCAGAAGATTTCTAGAACAACCTTTTGCTGCAACCAGTATCCCTGAGAGACCTGACCAAGTTTCTCACATCTTCATATAATCAAGACCTAAAAACCTCTGGGGTGGGGACTACACAGCCTCTCTGGGTTACCAATGCCAGTGTTCAACTGTCCTCATAGGGAAAACATTTCTCGAGTCTATACCTCTATTGCTTCAATTTCTACCCATTGTCTCTTGTCCCTCAATGCGCTGCTGTGAAGAGCTCAGCTACAGCTCCTAGAGAGCTTCCCCTTGCTCACTGGAGGCTGCTGTTAGGTCTCCTGACAGGTGTGCCTGTTCCCATCATCTTCATGTCCTCCACTGAACTCTCTAAAGTTTTATAGTGTCTTCCCTGTAATGCAGAACCCCATATTGGGCACTGTGTCTATGACCCAACAAGTGTAGTATAGAGAATGGTCTCTTCCCTGTATCTCCTGGCTCTGCACTGTTATTACAGTCCAGGTTGCTGCTAACCTCTTTGCTTCCAGGGAACCTTATGGGCCAATGTTCAGCCTGGGTGCCCAGCAGGACCCTCAAAGGCTGTCCTGAACAGCTGCTTCCCAGGCAGTCAGTGCCCAGCCTGTGCTGTTGCAGGGGTTTGTCCTGCCTAGGTGAGAAACTCCTAATTTTTCTTTATTGATCTTCTTCAGATTTCTGCTCTCTCACTCCTCCAGCAGGTCTTGGATCCTTTTGTATGGCATTGGAGCCCTGGAGTCCATCTACTAGTCCTCCTAGAGCAATGTCATTTGCAAATTTGATGACAGTGCACTCTGATCCTTCACAAAGATATTAAATAGGATGTCCCAAGACAAAGCTCTGTGGTACTGCACTTGTTATCAAGCTCCAGGTAGAGAAGGTCCCATTAATCGCCACCTTCTGAGCATGATTATACAAGAATTTTTTAACTGATCTGATTGTCCACCTATTCAGATTGTAAAAGCACAAATTGGAAATAGCAATATTGTGGTATACGCTGTCGAATCATCTCCTTCTCCTTCATTTTTCCAGAAATCCTAATATATACTTCAGAAGGCAAAACCAGAAAAGATTTTGACTTTGTCAAATAACATTATTTTTCTACAGTTCAAAATGTTTCTGTCTTTAATTTTAATGTGACACTGACAATATTTGCACACTTAGTTGAAATTGAATTCTGGGTTTCAACCAGACATACTTGATACTGGTGTCTTTGCTGGTCTATGGGACAGTTCTAATTACCCAGGTAAGGTAAACTGGGAAATCTTCATTTCTTTCTAACAGTGTGTCACCAACACAGTGCAGATTGCAACACTATTAGTTGTACTGGAGTTATACTCATATCAATGAATGGTTTGATTAATTTTATTGTTCTAATTTTTCATTTCTGAATTGTTGCCATTCTCAGTAAGTTTGGGCACATCCAGGCTCTGACCACTAATTTCCTCTGCGTTATAGATGAGGCAATAAATGGTGGGACTATAAAGTATTTGGGACGTTACTCCCCTTACTCGTCTTTCCCTGTAATTTATTTATCATTTTACAGTGGGGTGGCAGATGCTCACACGCTCATGCTGTGTGCCTTACATGATTGTGTGTTAAGGCATAATTGCTATTTAGTAACTCTACTGAGATCTGATGCCTTCTTTACAGAGTAGGGGCCTTTGTTTTGAAGAACACAAGTCTCTACAAGGTAAACAGTTGAGGCTGGTGCTCTTAAAAGAGTACCAGCCATTAGCCAGACAGACTGCGGTTTATGACACAGAGCATTGATTATTAACATTACTAAAACCTTTTTTCAAGCATCTTAAAGATTTCAAAGATACATAAAATCCTAGATACTTCGAGGTAAGTTGATATCTGTTTGAAATACCTGTGAACTAAGTAATTGTGTTAGCTATTCAATAAAAGGAGGAAGAGTTGAAGTAGTTGTACACAGATGAAGGTGAGGCCATGTCCACCCATAATGAAATGGTGAAATTGTTGAATCAAACACTGGTGGGAAAAACAAAGCAAATATACTTGGTGGCTATACTGAATTTCAGGGCTGCCCTGGGGCAGACACTGGACCAAGAACTTCTTCACTGTCTAGTATAACTGGAACTTCTTTTTTTGCTTCTTCATTTCACCGGTCACTAAATATTTAAATATTCTTTTAGCATAACAACAGCAGGCAATGGAGCACAGCTCAGAGAAAGCTGGTTGCTGAATTAAGTTACTAAAAGCACATTAGCAGAGTACTGATGTTATTTAGCCTTACTGGGGGCCAGAGCTGGATCACACCTTGACATTAGCCTGTCTGGATCTCTCTGAGGATACAGGCCCCTCTATCCTCTATGCTTTGTACTCTTGTGGAGTACTCCTTCCCATGCAAGTTCAGGAATATGTGGCAGTGTGCACAGTATTCACAATAAGCAGCATCCTTTCAAACTAATTTATTAGGTTGGGGGAGCTGTTGCTTATCACTGGCCACTGCTGTCCTCTTGTTTGTAATTCATAGGTGGCTGAGCTGATACGTCAGTGAACTTTTTACTTCTCTGACTGATCTTGGTTCTACAAAGGTCAAGACATGATCTTTTTGTAAGCTCATATCACTTTACCTGCACTCGATAAAAGCAGATTGTAGAACGATTGAAATACTGATTTGCCATCAAGTCATGTAGTTTTTGAAGATACTTGATGTTTATTTAGTTCCTTCAAGTCAACAAATGAATCCTGTTAGGGAATACAAATATCCTCACCTCTCAGGCATTCTTATCAGGGAAAAAAAATATGTTTTACTCCTTTTAGAGTTCAGGCTCTTCAATTAGCATGTTTGTGGGACACCAAAACCCATGAGTTCTGCCTAAACCCTGTGCTCAGAAATTTAGTGCTCTCTCTCTGTGGGTTAAGGATAAATTTGATGAAAGCCCCGATTAGCTCTGATCATCAGTGTTGGTGAGTCTGCAAAGGGATTTTTCTTTTAGAAGTGAGGAATGTAACTTTGCATGCTAGTGATATGCTCCGCTGATTTCTCATATTCCTCTTGTAATTTCCTTCCTAACAATGTTTACTTCCTTCTGAAGCTAAAGGCTTTGGGGAATTTTCTAAAACTGTGAAATCCCATTCCTTTGTCAGAAACATTTCTTTTATAACAATAAACTTTATTTATCCATTGCTTCAAAATATGTTTATTTCAGTTTTATCTGTTTGGACTATATTTTCTATTTATTATACCAGACATTTAAATTAATATAAATCCTTTTATAGTTAGATTAATAGTTAATTTCTTCTTCTCCAGTTCATGCCAATTCTACACTGTCAGCACAACCTTGCTTTCACTTATAGGCTACTGACAAATATACTAAAAGCTGGCAATGCCACACTCAGCAGAACTAGCAAAGGAAAAGAAAAACATCAAAAAAATTCCTTGCAAGAATTATAAGTCCCTAGTTTCTCCCTGGGAAATAAATTTTGCAAGAATATTTTTTTTCTTTTTAGATTAAGCTGAGTGAAACTGTGTTTCTTAAATTTTTAAAAACTTTTCCCTCCTGGAAAATAATAAGAAAATATTTACTTCATAGATATGCATCATAGACTTTCTATAGAAAAGAGAAAAAGGATATAAAAAGAAAAAGGGAAAAGGAAAATAGAAATAAATTTTTTTTAAAAAAAGGAGAAAGAAAAAGAAAAATATTTCCATAAACTACAAGCAAAGCAGTTAATAGTTTACTTAACAAAGGAACATCCTGACTTCCAGAAAAGCCTGAAATCTTGTGATTAGTGATTTAATCATCTTGGAAAATGAAAGATGTGGATTTGACTCCTTTTGAGCCTACAGAGGAGTTTAGTTCTCTTGCCTTCTGTACCAGTGACACATAAAGATATCTTTGTGAATGTGACAGGACTTCAACTTCCTTTAAAACAAAACAACACACTTTTCTAGAAAGGATTTAAACAAATGGCCTTTTGGGAAACCTAGGCTTCTTGTCATTATCTGAGTTACAGCTAAGTCTAAAGGCCATATACAATCAAGTAAAGGTGAGGAGTTTTGGAGACAACTTGTCCTCAGCATTCCCTGTGGAAACACAGATTAAATGACTTAGGCTCTGCCTGATGGACCACAGACTCACCACAGTAAGTTGTTTTTCTAGGAGATAAGAGAGGTGGGTTAGCAACTTTACCAGCAACATCACAGGAAGACTGTACACCAGCCATGTAATATTTTTATGGCTTTTTCTACAACTTCAGAGTTGCTTCACATCACAGTGTGAGGCAAGAGCATCAGCGCACAGGACTGTCCTGATCATGACTATTCATTTAACCCTTAAAAAAAGTCCAACTCATATTTCATGGTGTTATTGCAAAGTATGTTTGCTGAAATAACTGACAGTGATCTAGATGTTCACAAAGATAAGCAGGTTTCAATCTTTTGAACAGAGAGAGTTTGCTAAGCTGTGCCTTCAGCAGGCTCTCTGGAGATGTCACCCTCCCTCTACTGAAGGACAAAAGGAGTAAGAGGGGACTAGCGCTTGAAGACACCTAAATTTGGTTTTCCTTAATTTAGTCAATGCGATTAAATCTGATCATGTGAGAGTTTTATTTTCATTTGGACTTCTAGTACAACTTCTTTTTTATTTATTCTGAACTTGTTCTTTGGGAAAACATTTTGATTTTGCACTGTTTTTATTACTACACTTTCCTTAAGCCTGCCTACCAAGAACTTCACACATTTACCTTTGCCAATAACAGAGGTCTCTGAGAGGTCCTGGGAGTGACAACCTGAACAGTTAGCCTGGGTACAATCAAAAATTAAAATTCAGGACAGAGCTAGGTGGCTATAACTTCTCTGTCACTCCCTTAGAAATTTCTGTTCTTCACATAAATTGCCTTTGTCACAGAGTATTTCTGAAGTGCAATTGGAATGCACATACAGTTGAATGTAATTACCTCAGAAGTCAAATTCTTAACAAGTACCTCCCTTGGGAAGATACTCTGAGACTTACCTGTTTATGATGAGAAACTAGACCCTAATTCTCTCCACCCTTACACACATTCACACACATCTAGGTTAACACTCCAGTCCTTTTAAAGCCTATTGAAGGTCATTTTATCAGTTTAGGCTGTTGATGTAGCAGTCTTTACAGTCCCATTAATATCCTAAAAATCAACATTCAGCCCCGGTAGTCTGAAACTTCGCAAAAAACCTGAGTTTTGGGGCAAAGCTTTAATTTCTGTTTGCAGCGAGTGTGAACCAGACAAGTTCTTCACTGTCATTATGAGCAGAGAAAAGTATTCAGGATAGCTGTGAGAAGCCATATGCCTGTGTAGTGGTTGCTCTCATCAGATTCCCAGCAGTGGTTTCTATAGTATGCCATAGTCATAGGCAGCCTCCATCCTTCAGTCTGCTGTGTCCACCCACCAAATTTATCCCTCCTCTTTCATTTTCAGGGACAAACATGAAACGAATGTTAAGTGTATTTTGTAAGTGATGCAATTTTCCTTTATACTTTTGAGAACATTTCTTCTCTACAGCTCAATTCAAATATGTTACCTTCAAGATCAAGGAGTGCTCTTATGTTTAGGGCATAGAAGAGCTGTTCAGAAAAGGAAATGATTGTACTGCCTTGGAAAAATTTTCAGCATTTTCCCTTTAATTCTATCTTTTGACCTCCATCTCTACCTCAGTCTCTATCTCTATCTCTTCCTCTCTTTGTGTCTTTATGTCTTTGCCTCTTTACTTCTCTCAAGAAAATATGTAGAAATGCATATATATATTTGCCAACTGGTAATTAAAAGAAGATTCTAGATCAGATGTTTTCATGCCACCAAATTCTTTAGTTATTTTTCTAATTATTTTATATATATATATATATTTTAGATGGGCTATAGATTTTGCAACTAAGAACTTTTTTGTTTTCAAAAACATTAAAAAAGATATCTGAAGGGTTTTTTGTTGGTTAGGTTTTTTTTAACTGGAGATTTATCAAGTCCATTTTTGTCCCTAAAAATATTGTATTCAATGAAATGACAGTTTTCAACCTTTCTTTCAAGTATCACCAGTAGTTCTACAGGTTTTTTTTCAAGAAAAGGTTGTAGAAGGCCCTGGGAGATTGGTCATGGTGTATCCTAGTAAATCTTCCAGAATATCTGCATGACTACAAATGTGACAAGAATAGGAATTCCTACTGCATCAGTCTTAGAGAAGCTGAGATTGCAACCCAGCTACTGATATGAGGGTGACACTTTTTTATCTAGATTTTCTTGTATAAAGAATAAGCTTTATTTTTGGTCTTTGTTGTGTTTGTTTACTGAGACAAGAGGCTGTTGCATTAGTCTGTTGTCTGCAAATGGAAGAAAACTATTTCTTCACATATGTGCTGTAAATATATTAGTTATTTTTTATAGATGAAGAATATCATGTGACCAGTTTCTCATTGCTGGAATTGCTTTATAAATATTATAATAAATAATAGTTTTAGATCAAATAAGGAAAATAACTCTCTTTCCTGTGCTTTCTGGTACAAACTGGAATCAAGGAAGAAAAATGACACCTTACTTGACAACTCTGGTTGTAATGAGAACTGGTCTTGTATTATAAGCTCATCATCTTGACTTAAATTTGATTTACAGCTTTCATAATGCTTTCCCTTACTCATATCTTCATTCTTTTCCTTCTTCCCTTCTTCTTGTTTTCTTTTTCTTCTCTAGGGACTTGCAGTTCTATATTACACTCTTGGGCTCTGTCAGGCTCTTCCTAAGGCTTATTATTGCAGACCTTCATCTTTCTTTCCTTTAACTTTTACCTCTCTTACCACATAAGGAAGTTTCAGCTTGTTTGTTAATTTATCATACATAGCATAAAGACACTTCATCCAATCAGCACAAAGACTGAGTATCCTGTTGGAGAGGATAATATTTCTAAAAGAGGATACACAATCACTCAAACATGCAATACACCATGAAAGAAATGTTCAGGGGGACAGTCAGAGGGAAAGAAGTGTGTGGCATTTCGAGCTGCCTTGAAGAGTAGCTCTTTAGTGTGCTCTGAACTCACGTTCTATGTACCAGTTTTGGGAAAAGGTAAAAAAAGTGGTTAAATCTAATGTGATTGGAGGTTTGAACTCCAAATGTTCTCTGAAAAGAAGGGAAAAAGGAAACACACTGAGTTCTTTTTTATAGGAAGTGAACTGCTTTGCAGAAGTAATCAAGCTGAGAGCTCTGTGGTTCAAAGGCCATTTTAGTCACTCATAAGAATATTCTCTGTAGTGACTGAGTGATAGTGAAGAATGAACTTCTTCATGTGTAGTCATGACAAGCAAAGTACGCACAGGACAAAAGTATTAACGATAGCCAACTTCTAGCAAAGGAGCCCAAAAAACCTCAAATATAAACCAGAGATACTGAAATGTGTTCAACTCTAGGGACTTCAATACATTGTCAAATTACTACAATTTAGCAATTTATCATATCCCAGATTACAAGTACCTGTCCATATATGCATTATGACAAGTGCATAGTAATGCAGTTTACCTTCACCCTTTTTCATTGCTAGCTTACCTAGCTTGAATGACCTCTATTTGCTGTGGACTGAGAGCATGCACAGCATCAGAGCTGCTCAATAATGTGACAAGCTGGGATGGATTTAATTATAAATTCAAGCTTTAGAATAATAAACTGTAAAGCTACCCATATTAGCTGGGAAGGGCATATATATCCATGATGTGTTCATAAAGAAATTACTCTAGACTCTGGTACTCAAGTTGTACTCGTTTTCTTAGAACAGTGTTATCCTTTCAGGCTTTTACTAGGACATAAACAGAGGTACCAAAACATCAGAAGGAACTTTATACCTGAATTCCACATCTGATCTGCACTTGTGTTTTAAAATTGGCTGATAAACCTCCCTTATGCTACAGAGTCCTACCTTTCCAATGGGCTGATCAGCAAAGTTTTACAACTGCCTTTTCCTGACATTAATGGAAGATAATAAGGATGTTATTAGAAGAGTCCCTGAAGTTATAAATAGCAAAAAGCACAGAAGTCTGAAAAGATGGTAACATAAGCAGTTGAAAACAGTATGTGGTGTGAACAGCCCACAGATGCCAGACTGTGCAACTTTGTGCTGAAAACAACAAAATTCAAACTAGGAGAAATACTCAGTCTGAAGATACAACATTTGGAAAGGTTTTCCAATATCAGAAAACAAAAAAAAAGAATCACAGTTAAGAGAAAAAGATACTATTTTTGTCTGAACTCTCAAGAAGGTTCATTTCATTGCAGCGATGATGACCTTTGTGGCAGGTACTAAGCTACTATTGCCAGGTGTGTATTCAACAAAAAAAAGAGATGAGGGCTTAATTCTTTTCAAGGTAACAGCACCAGCATCTAGGAAGCAGTAGTCATTGGGGTTGGTAATGCAAAGCCCAAAGGCACAGTCAAGCATAACGTAACTCCAGATGTGGCAAATAAAAAATAATTAAAAAATATATATCTGGACATAAGAGCTTCCTTTACCTCTCTGACTACCTCTTCACCCAATAAAGCTGAGACAGCAGTATAAGGAGATTGTATACTACAAGAACCATAGAGATATTTTGTGATAAAACAGTGTTTCATTAGAAAATACGAATTGGTGGAGTATAAAATATTTCACTGAAAACCTCCTGAGCTTTCAGTGAGCAAACTTTCACCAAAGGCACAGTAAAGCTCCACGTAATGCTGTCCAGATTCCTGGTGTATTATTCCTCCCAGCAGTTCTGGGACACCTAATACACTAATGCTAAGCATACTGCCTGCATTCTCAACATTGATGGCTCTACCTGTCATTAAACCTTTTATGTTTGGGGAACAAACTCAATTCTGACAATAAACCTGGTTCCTGTCAGGGAACCTGAAAATATCTGATTTACAGTTTAGAGTCAGCCTGTTTGCAAGTTTTCTTTCAAATTGTGGACCAGAAGAATTGTAGTACCTCTGTACCCTGTCTGATGCACAAATTCCTGAAGTGCAGGCTCAAGAGGATGACTTTCAGGACAGGTAGCCACTGCACAGGACAGAGACAGAAGCCCTGGGACTTGCAGCTCTACCCAGATATCAATTCTGGCCCTGTGGAAGGGATGCTCTGAAAAGACCAAGAAGCAACAGTAATTTAGGGTAAACAGCCCCCAAGGGTTCAGTATTTAGGACCAAGGCATTCAGCTTTGGCAGTATGACTGCATCTCGTAACAGTTGTGTGAGGTAGAGGACTGGCTTCTCTGGAGAGCCATGCAGCTATTCCCCCGTGCTGGTTTTGGCTGGGATAGGGTTAATTTTCCTCACAGTAGCTAGTACATGGCTGTGTTTTGGATTTGTGCTGGAAACAGTGTTGCTAATGCAGAGACCTTTCCTTACTGCTGAGCAGTGCTTACAGAGTGCCAAGACCTTTTCTGCTCCTCACCCCACTCTACCAGCGAGGAAGCTGGAGTTGCATGAGGAGTTGGGAGGGGGCACAGCTGACCCCAATTGACTCAAGGAATATTGCAGACCATGTGGCATCATGATCAGCAATAAAAAGCTGGGGGAAGATGGAGGAGGGAGAGAAGGTTGGGAATTAAGTCTTTGGTCTTCTGAAGTAACATGTGATGGAGTCCTGCTTTCCTGAGGATGGCCAAACATCTACCTGCTCATGGGAATTGGTGAATTAATTCCTTGTTTTGCTTTGCTTGTGCATAGAGCTTTTACTTTACCTATTAAACTGTCTTTATCTCAACCCAGGAGTTTTCTTACTTTTACTTTTTAGGTTCTTTCTGCCATTCCATCAGGGGGAGTGAGTGAGCAGGTTTGTGGGGCTGAGCAGCTGGCTGGGGTTAAATCCCACGGAACCCCCTCACACTGGCATTTCTTTAACACTACATCTAGTTGCTCACCTCTAACTATATTCTTCAGCAGAATAATGTTTCAATTCCCTAGGAAAAAAACACAAAGCAAGTGGTTTTCCTGCCAGCTGCACTTGTCACATGTTTTCTGTAGGGTAATAAGTATTCTTATATCTCAGACTCCATCTAGCACTCCTAGAAATATACTTCACGAAGGTAAAATTCTTCTGACAAACACAAACTACATGCACAGCTCTGTCTTTTTCTGCCTTTGTCTACTCATGAGTTTCATGCTGAGGTTGATTGGATAGAAGCAGATCAGATTCAATCAGCTAAATCCTACCATCCTGAATGAAAAGGGGTTTTATTCTAAAAAAACAATCTATTACCTACCCTTATTATAATTTTAATGTAACCTAACTTCAGCTATTTAAAATAAAGAGGCAAATGTAGTATAGCCTTATTTTCTAGGGTCCATCTAGAGGTTATATTGCAAGCTTAGGCTAGCCAATTTTTCTTTTAAACATTTCAGGCCTATCCTTAAGAACAGGTTTGTTCTCTGTTTTAAAATTTAATCTCTCATGGAATATTCATGAGTTCATTGGACAGTCAAGAAGCAAAGCAGTGTGCAGTACTAAGCAGAGGAGGACCATGCAGAGGAACCTGCTCCCACTAAGCTTTATCTAAGCCCTGCTGTGTGGACTGCTGAGGAGCTTCCTCATTATTACTCTGTCCAGGGCTTAGAACAATTCCCAGAGAATTTTCTGCTGAACACACAGCTGGAAAGACAATTTTCATTCTCTACAAGTTTGCTTTTCCAAGGTATTTCATTAATTTTTTCTGTTGTTTTCTGCACTATCACCTTTCTGCAGCTTGTATCAATTATAGTGATTCATAAGAAAAACTCTGTGAAGTTCCAAGCAGGACATGTGCTCTTACAAGAGATTTAGAGAAAGGTTTCTCTGATAACTGTAGTTCCCTGTTGACATAATTGAGATTTGAAGTTAGATAGGGATATAGCACTGAATTATGAAAATGAATAGATTTGTTCAATAGCTTCCCTTTCATATCAAGATATTAGTAATATTTACTTTTTACTTGGAATTCTGTTTCAGCATAATTCTCCTGCAAAAGAACATAGTCTTCAGCAAATATTGTGGCCTGGGAATCTGAATATCAGCAAGAACTAAACACTGTATGATAAGGATCCCTTTTGCCTCCATTTTAGGTGTTATGTAAAAATATATGTAACGCATAATAGAACAAAGTTGTTTATTTTCTTTAAGGGTTCATTATGTAGGGCTTCATTATGCACCATAGAATCAATAACAGCCAGTTCCTCAGAGAATGCAATCTAAGATAATCACGCATGATCAAATGAAATATTCTTGTAGGCTATTTATACAAAATTTCCTTTATATAATGGAAAAGGACATAAATATTTGAAAACTTTCCAAGAGCAAACAAATTATGTTTTTCTGGGATTAGGTAAAGTATCAGGAAACCTCATGATCAATAATTCAATTTGGCATTTCTCAGAATTAATCCTTTTCTTAATGACTTTTTCCCCTTCACTTTGATATGGAGTCTAGATAGTTCTACAAGGTTGCAAAGTCAAAGAAATATATTATGTCCGTGTTGTAAATGATAATGGTGAAAATAATTCAGACTGACCAAAGTCAGAGGCACTACCACAAACTGGGGCAGTCCTTGGCTATCATAATTATTTTTAAATACACTTTCTTTGGTGTCAGGGGATGAAGGGAGAGTATATCAGCAGTTAAATTTCCATACAGTGGATTAGTGATCTTTTGATGAGGCAGAAATGATGGATAAAACAAATTTCTTGGTTCTGCATGAGATTATTGAGAATTCTTACAGTTGAAAGTAAATCTATGTGCAAAGAAATTTATAATCATTATCTTGATTTTGCTAAGACAGTGTAGGAACTGGGTGCTTGCCACATAAGAAACTTCAGAGAAGGTTTGTGTATTAGACAGCATTAGTCCTTGCTTCTTTGGAATCAGCTATTGGGCTCCTCAAAGCTCTGAGCACAGTGCAATACAAGCTCTAGTTTGTATTACACATCTATAGATGAGATGATCTCTGGATGACAGTTGCCATGTAAGCACCGATAAAGGGGTTGGTTTGTTTGGTGTTTTGTTTCTGGAGATTTTTAGGATCTTCATAAAAGCAAGAAAAATGTCACGTCCTTACATGGATCTAGACCGTTGCTACCAAAAGTAACAAAAGAAAAATAATATGGAACAAAGATTTGAACTTTCAGTTCCCTGACAGGGGAGTACCACCTGAAAAAGCTCACAGGAACAGAAAGACAGGAAGAAAAAAAAAATCAAGATTTTTTTTTTTTTAATTAACAGATATTTACAATACTAGTTACTTAAAAAAAAAAAAAATCCTGCTTCTGTAAAGGCTCCTTGTCCTCTGTCCACAGAGATGGATATATTTTTTTAATTATTGACAATTTGGTCCCCAAAACTAATTTTAGAGAGATATAAATTACTAGGACATTTATAAGAAAAATGGGTTTTCAAATTCTGTAAATGTACGTCATTTATTTTTTTTAACAAGAGTCCAAACATCTCATTTGGACAGATGTAATGTAATATTTTAAATTTGTTTTGAAATGTGATTTTTAAGTTTTTAAATTGAAAGGAAACAATTTCCCAGCATTTCTAAGATAAATAAATCAACAACTCCAGACTGATCCAGCAGCAGTTTATTTTTGTTTATTTTATTTCAGAATTATGTGAATAAACTTCATTCCCCCACTCAAAATGATATAGAAATTGCATTTCATTTTGAGCAAAGTCAATTTAATTTTTGTGATATTTCAACTGCTGGAGTTCTCAGGAATTTCTTCCTTGACCCAGGGTCCCCTTATTTTTCAAAGTCCCAGACTGCAAAAAATCTAAATGAATTCCAGTGAAACACAGTTATTACCTCAGCAGAAGTTTGCTGAACTTAAGTTGTTTTGAATTAACTGTATTTGGTGGGCAAAACTCTCATTTCACCACCTTTGGGACAACTCTTCAATACCAGTTTTTACAAGAGAAGGCTGCTTGTAAATTGTTCTAACTGTCAGCAAAGGAAAAGACTAGTATCATTTCCTTTTAAGATGCAGAAAATTTAAGCGTTGCCTGAAGTCCCTCTTGCACCCTTTTTTCCTCACTTTTTTATAGGTATGATGGAACAACTCCTCCAAATAACATTTTATGGATGAAAAATCAGCAGCACAGAAATCATTAGGTAATTAAAGGTAGTGAAATCTTTGACCCTGGCAGAAAACCTGGCTATTTTTCATTAAAAATGAAAAGTGATCAATGTTCTTTGCATGGTCTAGCATGGAGCCACACCAAAAAAGTAGTTAAGCCTTAGTGGTACTTTTGTCAATTCTTTCCCATTTATGGCAGCTTGTTTTATGGATATGGATATAGAAAAAGGAGTTCATCTCACTTGAATTAATGGACATTTAACCTTTTTGAACACTAATGTATTTTTTCCATTGTGCACCAATCCTCCCTAAGTAATGTGAGTACTACAGAAATGCAAACATATAGTCATGTGGATGTTCATGAGCTAAAATTTCACCAGCTGCTAGATTTAACATATACTGTATTAGCTAGCTGCCTGCTAATTAGGTTCCTTCATTAAGTGTAAGAAATTAGATAAAGCAAATAACTTAATTTTCCAGTGATTTATTTGACATCTTATACGGGTCAGTTTTACTACTGGCGTTCTCCCTCTTTATTTTAGTTTTTGCACGTCTGAGCCAGCAAAGAAAACATTAAAAGTAAACAGAAAATAGAAACTACAACTTAAACAGGAGTTCACACGTCTGTAAATAATGAGGCATCTGGGAGCCTTGCATTTAAGGTAAGACTGGGGCACAAGAGATCTTGGCTTAGTTTCTATTTGCATCACGGACTCTTATTGTATATGCCAGGTTTTCCCACTGCAGCCTTTCTACTAGATCTTGATTGGCAGCAACAAGTTGATTCAAATTTGAGGAGATTACTACAAAAACTCCCAGGAGAGTCATACTAAAATTCTTGGTGTTCTGGGAGATAATTTTTCACACTCGCAAAGGTGAATAAGGTAGCTTAAAAAGCAATTTTAATTAAAGAGGTAAAGGAAACTTACAACACAGATGAACATGGTAATGTTATGCTGTTCTTGAAGCATGATATTTGAAAGTGTCTTCTCTAAAGAAAATCTTACACTTTGTACTACACCTAATACCATTTTTTATCTTTCTACTCACTTTCAAAAGCCATGCCTTGTACCACACTTGTAGTTCACAGACTGACTAAGGTAATTTTGGCACCTTTGCTTGCAGTTTTCAGTTCTCAGCAGAAATGGTGCAGAGTTGTGAGCGAACCACAGCCTCTTCAGCTCACAAAAAAAAAAATCCTAAACATTTTCTTCTCACTTTCTCATAAAGGTTGCATATGATCTCCTCCCCTTTTACTCTCTTTCCTAGCATTTATCCTTTGTGCTTTGGTTGTGGAAGTAAAAGCCAGCAGGTGTGTAAGGACTCACCACAGGCACATTCAGAGCCGCTCAGTGTAGTTCTGTGCTACAAGCCTTTACCTTTACTGAACAGTGACTTCTTTGCTCATCCAAGTGCCTCTTGCTTGTTACATCTCTCCATGTGCAAAGCAAACGTTTTAGTTTGCTCATCAGTCCTTTTTTTCTCTTTCTCCTTCACTCCTCTAGATATCAACAGAATGATCTTTGCTTCCTGCACATCCCACCCCCAGATTTTTGGGTGAAGGCTTATGTCAGTTTTATTTTCTATTTATGCCTCAACATCAGCAATATGCACGCTTTTCTACCTTAATCTTACCCCGCTGGTTGATCTGGATACTTTGATTGCCAACGGAACAGCTCAATTTTAAACAAAGTCGCAGCTTTTCACTTGTTCTTTGTGAAGGAGAACACAGTGATTTGAGTTTTTACATATGGTAAGGGGTGGAGGAGGAGAATCAATGGTGAGATGAGGCTACTCGTGAAGGGATCTCATCCTTCAGATAGCTTGCTGTTTCTGAACCGTGGTATTGCAATTTGTATTTCTCATTGACTACAATAAATGTACAATCAGCTTAGAACAAAACCAGGTCTTCTCAGCTCTGGGCCTTTTCCAAGACAGAAGCCATCACTGATCAAGCTTTAGTCTTTTCACCATGGCAAAAGGTTAAGGCATTTTCTTGCTTTTCTAGGGTATCACTGGGGTTTTTTTAAGATAACTGCCAATACCTTCCTCATTCTCTTGTTCAGGTAGGTTTTGATAACTATCTTTATCATCCTGGATTTTTAAATCTTCAGAAAATGCAAGATTCAGGCCAATTTTGCTGCTGGAAGAGTCTGGACTTGCCTGGTTCCAGCAATCAGTTAGAGAGGAGAGGAAAAGACCCGTGAAAATGAAGAGGCTCAGGATATAACACAGCCACAGTTCTGGGAGGACTGGCACAGATGAAGCATGAGAAGAGTGGAGGGCACAGATGAGAGGAACTTTGTTATGAGGTTAGAAGAAGTACTGTGTTTAAAGAAAAATATTGAGCTCTGGGATTATGGGCTTTAGGGTATTTTTAGTAGTCTAGGGGAGTAGGATGATTCAGCTCTTTCCACTATGCAGGTCAAAGATCTAAGAGCATAACTCAAGTTGTCCTACATCTCTCTTAGGAAGGGCCAGGCACCTTCATTCTTTCTCATCTTCCTTCAAAATCAGAAAAATGATTGCACCCTCAGGACTTGATTTCTCTGCAGCTTAACTCCACTTTTTTATTCCTTAGGGTTTCTGCCTGTTAGCACTGCAGATGGTCTGGACAGAGTGTGATCCTTGTTATGTGATGTACAGAACATAGCATAACATTTTCATAACAACCAAGGATTCCATTGTAGCATTCCTATTTATTGCCAACTCAATTTAATGTTAGTTTGACCTGTGTATGCATTATTTTGTTCTATATCTTCTTACTGAAATTTACCCTATTTTCAAATATATTCTGACTCCAGCCCCTAGACCTTTTATTTGTCTTATTCTCACTTTTTTTTCAGCCTTATGTGTTAAATATTTATACCTTTCATCTTTATGTATGATCCATAATAATCTATCACTATTTCTCAGTGTGCTGAATTTAAATTAGCCTGCATAGGCAATTTACAGCAGTGGCAAAGTCTAGAGCTGTGATTTGGTGTCCAGTAGGAGAACGGACAAATGAAAAGTTATCATCCTAAACCTTCATTGTCTCAATCAATACATCCCAGAAGAACCAAATAAAAAAAGCTTGTACTCCTTCATTTGTTGCAGCTGATCACTGACTGTATGGAAGGACAGAAAAGTAAAAATATTTTCTGCATTCAGAATTTCAGGGAGTTTGTTGTTGTTTACATTTTTTGTGGAAAGAAAACAAATGTAAAAATTTGTTTACATATTGTGGGTTTGGGATTTGTTAAAATCAGAAATAAATTAGAATATTTTGTTTACAAGTAGCTAACAGATAGTTAGCTACTATCCCAGTGATTGGAATTTCTATGGGCCCTGAAAAGTCCATATTTGAGTTCTTGCTGGTCCCTAATCATAGGAACTCTCTGAATGTATTCAAATTACTAAAATAGAAAAATAACTAAAAATTGGTTTTGCATATAAGAAACTGGCTTTTCACACAGGAGGACTGAGCATCACATAGCACGTAAAACCTCCAGGTTCAAATCCCACAACAAAGTCAAAAGCACAAGAATTTAAATCTTATCCATTTAATGCTAAGTAGAAACCCTCCACTGTTAAGATAGTTCTGCTTTTGGAAAAAAATACCTTTTGTTGTTTTCCAAGAAAAAAAAAAGTAAACTGGTGTTACTTATTCAAAACAAATTTATTCTAAACAAACTGGTTTTGTATTGTGTTAACCACCCGAGAAACATTAATAAATCTCAAAGTGCTATAAAACAGGGAAAGGATTTCTAGTTTTATCAGCTTTCAGAGAGCTGCAGTGCATATTGCAAACTAGCTGCTGCTTGACTACGTGGAAAGAAAATATCACAGGTCCCACTTCTGGAAAAACCAAAACTCTACTCATAAAACACAAATGTACTAGCAGCTGCCATTTTTATGATTTTTAACATAGAATAACTTCTTAGAAGGAAATAATTATTCGTTATTTCAAGAAAGATTTCTACAGAAAAAAATATAAACCCAGGGTTTTTAACATGATATAAATAATGAATATTTGATTTTCATCTAAGATAAGCTGATTTATGTTATCCTGGTAAATTTCAGAAGTGTATGTGCATTAATTGGACTGACAGAATTTATTTTATATGCATTTTCATTAGTAGATGGTTTAATGTGTCATTAATGTAAAACAAGAGAGAGTTCTTGACACAGCAAAAGTATAATTAAAAGAAAATATAAGATTATAATGTATCTGTGGCCTTATTACCGCATTAAAAAAGTATTCTCAACAGCATGCTGGATTATGTCAGCTGAAGTCTACTTTCTAGTACCCGAAAAACAAAAGTTATGATCTATGAAGATAATAATTACATATAAAAAGATCTATAACAATTTTCTTTTTGTTTGAAGGTATAAATAGAATTTCATCTTTCTTCCCTGCAGAAAACAAACAATTTTATTGAGCAGGAAAATCTAATGAATAAAATCCTTAGAAACAGAGTTATACAAAAATGAAATATGTTTCATCAGAAAAACATTATTTCATCCAAATCAGAATATTATATGGATCAGAAACCTTTCTGTATCAAGACAGAACTCTGAACCTTTTTACTTGGAAGACTATTTATTGTGGATAAACTAGATTTGGCCTTAGTTTATGTCTGAACAAATAATTTTTTCTGAACAAATCATTAATGTTGGCACTGAGGGTATGGTTTAGTGGCGAACATGGCAGTGAATTCTGTGGTATTTGAGGCCTTTTCCAACCTTAACAATTCCACAATTGTATGCTTAAAAAGCAGTATTAGGTCAGGCATATTATTTTGATTGAACTTAAATGAAACAGTTTTGAAAAATTCCTTTGTTGGTATATTAAAATAAATAAATGTTCCAGTACAGGGTGAAATATTTTTTCCTGAAAAGTTGATGTTTCATACCAAGTGTAAACTCTGATATTCAGCCAGTTCTTCTCTGTGTATTTACATAGGTGTCTACTTACAATCCAGCAATAAATATCATAGGATATATAAGTGCTTGCAAATGACAGACTACAGCAGATGAAATGCACTCTTCCTTTAGAGTGTAACCTCTTTGGATAAAGGCACACACCTCTTCTTGTGTAGGGCAAGTAAAGCACTTGCTACTTCATAAAAACAATCTGATCCATCCCCATACTGAGCTGGAAAGAATCGTCTGGAAGCACTAAACATGGGAAAGGGGAGTGGTCTCTCTGTTTTCCTATATATTCTCAGACCGGACAAACATTTAAGGCCACAGAGTTGCTTTAAGTCCTCTCAAGAGTCTAATGTCCAATTGCTTTCCATTAGGTAAATGACTACTGTTACTCTCCTGCTGAACTGTATTTGAGTGGGGACAAGAAGGTCATGATTTTGAATTGGAGACACACTTGACAGACTCTCCTGTTTTTCCTGATATTTTTCTGGTGACTAGAATATTTGTTTTTAAGCGTTCCTTAGTTGAAGGAAATAGGGATTATAGGATCCTATCTGCTATGAAAATAGCCAGATCACTGAACTAATGGTAAAGTGTCTAATATCCCAGTTTCGTTTCCCCCTTAGCAATCACTTTATCTGGAAAAATAGGCCAAACCTGCCAACTAAGAATTAGCAACATCATAACCAAGGATGATCCCGTTATCACTGTCTTTACTGGAGTTAAACAGACTTCTTAGGAGCTGCTTGCCTTGTGAAAACACCAACTCATACTGACCAGAAGAAGTACAGATTTGACTAGAAGGATAAAAAGAACATTTTGGAGGCCCTCACACAGAAATAAAATATGCTTTGGAATAAATGGTGGGGATAGTTATACAATACTACATTGCAATAATTTGTTGTTTCTTAATGATTAGATTTCCAATCTTGACCCTCACTTGACTTTTAACAATCTGATCTTCACAATATGAGTATTATTTGCTCTTTTTAATTGTCTTTTATAGAACAAGTCCTTGCTTTCATAATGCAGACTGCTTGTTACATGCACTTGTAAGTATACTCTTTAAATGGCAAACACACTTTTAATCACTGTGAATTGGATATTGTCTGGCAAGAGAACAAAATGTTGTATTTGAGAAGCTCTAGGACAAGACACAGTTTGATTCAAAAATATATCTTTCTTTTCAGAGGAAACATAAAGGTTTCTTTTTATACATGGTTTCTTTGTATTAATAATTCCTGTTACAGATCAGAAAGTCACAGACACATGATAAGAACACAATTGCTATTCAAAAGAATTTAATACCAAAATAGTCGCTTAGTAACTAAATTAGGTAATTATAGCTTATCAAGTTGCACATCTCTGTCTGCATATTCTTTTTTTCTTCACAGTGTGGTGTAAACCAGACCTCAATCCCACCTCTTACGCACATGTCTGATTTTACCAGCTAATTCAAAGAATCTATTAAAATTCACAAAGTTAAGCAGCAGCTGTGTAAGTATTTGCAGGGTCAAGCCCTTGTAGTTTAAATCATTACTACATGTGTATCCAGAACCTAGCAATGGGGGGCCTTGAAGGCTTATTTGCATCTCCTTGGCAGAAACCTGAGAGCAATTCTTTTGCAGTACTCCAAATTCTACCTTAGAAACCCTTTGAGGAAAAGAAAAAAAGAGGGGTACAAGCCTTCCTGGAAAGAGAACATTTTTGCTGTCGAGCTACATGGAAACTATATCAAAAGAGCTTTTCAAGTAGCAAGTTTTTACACTCTGCCATTCAAAATACATTTCTTAGTTTGGTATACTTGGGGAAATTTTGAATTCTCTATGTGTAAATTTTCCTTTAACTGATATTAATTCATTTAAGATAATATTTTTTCCTCTTATTTTTTACTATGTTTTTGTAAATCAAATTAATTTTGTTAGCAGTAGACAGCGTATTTATATTTCATTAGTATTTTTTATCACTGTATTTTACTAGAAATGTACCTGCAGGATTGTAGACTGTGCAGAAACCAAGTAAACCCATGAAGATCCCCAAGAGTCTGTGTGGAGGAGCAGCTGAGAAAAGGCTGGAGGGTTGCAGGGACTTGGCTCTGAAAATACGTAATTTGGGAATTACTCAACTGCTGTAATTCAGAAATCTCTTGAACCAGAATTTTTTTTAAATGGATTTTTTAATTGAATTTCATTTCTTATCACTGATAAATAGACATCTTTCTTTTATTCTGTGCCATTTTAAACCTAAGTTATAAGTAAACCAAGAAAAAATGATTTTTTTTTCCTTGTAGTAAATCTAACAATTCAACTTCTTCTCTGAATCCCAAATCAAGATGAAAATTTTAAGTGTTGACTCCTTTACATAAATTTAGAAATTGACTCAGAAATATACCGACTTTGTGTAGATATTTTAGAAGTAAATAAATTTTCCCCAAATTTGAAATGTTTCTTTTAGTTCTTCTGACTCACAGTTAGGGTATCACAGGGGCTGGAGCAGCTCCCTGTGAACCAAGGTGATGATCCGAGCCACAGTCATCAGGCACCTCCATGGGGACAGGAATAGGATAAGGCTCAGTCAGGACATCATCCTGTACATTGGCACCTGGAACAGCACAACCATCACGAGCCACAGGCATGGCTGCATCATGATGGGGATTTTGCACTGGTGTGGTTTCCCATCTCCCTGGTCATCAGCTCACCAAAGCATGTTGAGAACCTCACCCATGGTCAGCATGGGCTACTGTAGACTTGTGCTACATCTCACCTAGAAAACTATTGTAGGGACATCCTTGGAGTAAAGAAAGTTACTGTCTGTCCTCATGGTTTCCTGTGTTGTACCCCAGCATGTATTTGGTCCATTCAATCCTCACTTTTTCCAACAATTTCCAGTCACCCCATGATAGGTAAAACACCCTATAGCTCACTCTCAATAAAGAGTTTGCATGCAGCCTACCTTGGGATTGAAAGAATTTGCTACTACAACCATGTGGATCTTTATTGGGTGTCCTCAATGCCCAGGAATATTCCTGGACATAATTTATTTAACTGGCATGGATGTAGTCCCTGAAACTTATGTTTGTTCTAAAAACCCCCACTTGATCGTGGGGACAAGTGTACATTACATTATGGGGAAATGCAATCTCTGTGAGGTTGTCTAGAATGTGACGAATGCACTAGCTACCATAGGGCAAGGCAGCAATGGAAATAAGTAACACAGTATTTTACTGAACTAATTCAATACGAATTATTTACCATTCTCAAAAAAAAAAAGATATTATACTTTGTATTGATTTTTGAATCTGGTTGTAGCTTGGAGCATGAACTTCACAGTTTACTAGTTACCTCTTATATCAGTGTTCAGGTAATTCTAACCTAAGACACACGGATCTTCCATTACAGTTCTTTTATTCTGTTTTATTAAACTATTTGTTTTAATATAGACTCATAGGTTATACTAAATTCTCTTTAGTAATCATCAAAGCATAATAGTTCCAATGGACACTGTTAAATGACATCACTCTTTATATTTCAATAGTAGTGGTACTCACACCTTTCAGCAATATACAGTGTGGTATGCTTACATTGCTCAACTTCTCATTCATATATTAATAACTCTCAAAGGCATTTATTTGATTAGCATTCATTATTTTCTAGTGAACTTAAGTAAGGCTACCTCTTCAGATAATACCATTCTTTTATTTACTTCTGGTCAATCCTATTAATGGTAATATTGTAATTAAGCATGTTGACAAAAAAAATTAGGGAAGCAAAAATTGAACTTGTTGAAGGCATGTCATTGATCCAGAGAGAAATCATAAAGTATATCAGAAGAACTAAATTATTGAAATACGCACACCTATATGGTGTGCTACACTAGAGAGTGTGAGATTATCTACTTGGGAACTAATAATTAGAATTTCTGATACAAATGGTGATATCTTAGTTGGAAATTAGAAAAGAAGAAAATCATAGAGTGAGTTAACTGTACATTGTATGTATGAAAATAGGGCACACACCTGTGACATGGGCAGTAGAAGTTAAGAATTACTAAAGTTGTTGCATGAAGCACCACCAAATATCATTTGTAGGATAGTTGTAGCTTGGATCCCATTCACTAAGCAGAAGATGAAACTAAGTAGAACAGATAAGATTATTAAGAGGAGAAGACAAATGGGGTGTTTCCTTTATGAGACAGAATGCAATTAATTAAAACTGAATGAGAAACATGGAGCGGGTATTGTCAGTGTCCTCAAGAAGGTGACCATGTGACAAAAGAAATAAACAAAAGACCAATATTTCCAGAATTTGCCATAGTTTCTCTGCCTTACTGTAACATTATTTGAGTACTACCAAGTCCTTTCCTGGACAAATATTCTGTGATGACAATGAGGGAGATGTTTGAGTTATGTGAATTGTTTTGACACCTTATGCTACTCATTATATGACATTTAGATGAGGGAGAGAAAGGAGAAAGATGAGAATGACAAACAAAGGTGCAAGAAGAACCTGTTGAGAAATGAGGTGTGATCACAGAGATCACAGGTCAGATGTTTTTCTAGGGGTAAGTGTACATGGTTATATGTGAAGATATGTGTGGTGATGGCATATTTGTCATACTTCAAATGCCCCTGAAATTAAACTGCGTGGTTTCCCCCGGAAGAAGAAAAAAAGTTGTTGCTTATACAATGTAAAAGATGCAGTTTTCAAAAGAACAAGTAGGCACATAAATTTAAGATAAAAATCTAAAGAAATTCTCTGGCCTCTCTAGAATTGAGAACCCGAACATCCTCCCAGAGAAGCATGAGATAAAAAGTACTTTCATAAAGAGATGTACCAATTTATCAAAGAGATTATATAACATGTTTATCCTCAATAGCAGATGATGAGAGTGAGACTTGGGTGTCCATTCCATTGTTCTCTTCCACAATGCTGCAGGTTGCTATTAATCCATCTTTCTGTATATACTAAAACAATAATTGGTGAACCTGAGTTTAAAACTAATTTGCTCTTTTGAAACTTCAGACTTTTGTGGTACTAGGGGAAGGCCACATACCATATCATCTAATTAATTTAACAAGCTTGATGCAAATGCTACTATTAAAAAAAAAGTAGAGTGACAAAGAATCACAAAGTGGTTGGAAGGTTCATAATGCAAAACTAAAGACAAAAGAACAACATTTTCTACCCAAAAAGTGATATTGCTTAAGTTAAAAATATTCCATTATTCAAATAAGAATGCTTAAAGTTAACAAGTTCTGGTGGTTTCTTTGGAAACAGGGTCAAAAAGCTATAGGTAGTCAGCATGCTGCCATTAGCTGAGAAGGAAATCTCTCACTTGCAGATTTCAGGAGCTGCCTACCTGCTGGGAAACATGTATAAAAAAGCATGGTCCAAAAGTATTCTACGGGGTTTCAGACTGGTGGAAAGGATGTAAAGGTTAAAAAAAAAAAAAGAGGTAATAGTCTAAAATCTATGAAAAATTATATGTATATGAAAAAAAAATCTGTGTTAAAAGTATCAAATAATACTAAAAAGTATAATAATTTTACTTTATAAAATATAAAAAAATTTAGTTTGCTGTGTTAGTGAGTGGAGATTTCAGATAATTTGGTATTTTTTGAGAAATTTAATTTTGGTCACAGCAGCAACTTCTGAGGAATCTGCAGATAACTATACAAGCTGTAAACTAATCAGCTGTGGTGCTAATATAAAACCAGTCAGAGGAAGGACAAAATAAAAAAAATGACCCCTAGTGGTTTTGGATATAGGGATTTATTTAAGAGTTAATGGGAAGAGGGCTTTTATGCTATTTGTCTGCCTCACATACTCACTCACTCACTCTCCTTGGTGTTATGTTCACTAGATCTCAACTTCCCTTTCCACAGGAGCATCACTGCTGGTCTTGGAAAGTCAGTCAGAAAATCATGTCAGTCCACACTCATAGTTCAATCCCAGGAGTCCTTGTCATCCTGAGCATCCCCTATTGTTCCTCTCCATGCATCTCCCACATCTCCAGGATCCCATTACTTTTAAAATCTTTCCTCTAAACAGTGTCTTCACCTTTTTCTCTCCTTGTCCCTTTCCTCCTTCTAAAATCTCTTTGTTGGGAATCCTGCTTTTCTACCATTAGTTCTCAGTTTTCCTTACCTAAGTCCTCTGTGTGCAGAAGCACAACATGTGATCAGTTGACTCTGTCTTATATCTCTGCTTTAACTGGAGGGTTCAGGATTTTCCACTTTTGTTCAGAGCATGTATTAATGAAAGTTACAACTAACCCATATCAGCTGTTGCTAGCAAGTAACAGGCTTCTACTTGAGAGTTCAAAAGTTCACTTTTTTCACCACACAATAAACACATAGACCCCAGTTATCTTGTGGCATTCACAGTTTAAGTAAATTTTTGCCTACAACAGTATCACAGACAACACATAGCAGCACATTCATTAATGCATATTATCTCTAAGAAAGACAAAGTCAAATAAGACCTGATTTTGTGAAGACATTGTTTTCACGTATTCTGTAAAACAAGTTAGGGGGTAAAAGAGAAAAGCACCTCAAAATCCTACTGAATTTTTAAGGACTCGAAGGAGAGGAGGAAAATGAATAAAATGTCTGAAAAGGAAATTTAAAGTGGACATTCAGCATCCCCTGACATTCCGTTCAGTTCATTGCATTTCCCACCTATCACATGTGGGAAAAAAGTTGAGTTTCTTTCTTTTTTTCTCCAAATTGTAAACTCACAGCAAGGAAAACAGCTCTGAGTGTTACAGATGGGGCTAGAGGAAAAAAAAAACCAAACAACACAAACAAAAAAGAAAAGCAGAATTGCTTTGCCTTTTTTTTTCAATGTTCACACTCTGGCATGGAGAAATTTCTCATGATGTCCCACTGAAGGTGTTTGATGGGGTAGCAACAATTTTCTTGGTACAATAAGGAAATGGAAAACACGTGACAGCACACAAAAGAAGAATTTCGTGGTGTGTCAGGACATAGGGATTTGCTCCTGTATGATCTTTCACAGAAGGAAAATACTCTGTTCCTGCCTTGCAGCTTCTGGTTGAAGACACACTGGAAGCTCTCTAGGTATGTGAACCCAGCAATAGGCTCAAGAAAACATGTGTTGTCCTTTAGGAAAGGAAAAACCAGCTTCCTTTGCAATTTTTTAACCAGTTCTGAACAAAAGCCTGTTTGGCTTTATTACAAAACAATATTTTGATTTGCCCAGGCTTGAAAATGCAACAACAGTAGGCAACATCTTCGTAAAATACTGTCTTTGTGTTCTTCTTTGTATGCTCCTTTCCTATCTTTTGCTGTTCAAAGACCACTATGATGTAGGAACTTGTCTAACTGATTGCTCTGTGCTGCTCTATTTAAACTCCCCTCTTTTTCTGTGACCTTTATTCCCGGGAGTGTTTTTAATGTTGAGTCCTGGCCTCCTTGATATTCATCTTGAATGCTAGTATCACTGCAGCTTTTCTTTGGCCTTTTACATAGTGAAAGGGTGAATGAATCACAAGAGGCCTGAAAACGAGAGATGCTAAAAGATGTGATAAGAGTGCAGAGAGAGCTCACTTTTCCTTTTTCACTCCTACTTATGTATTTTCTCTGTTCCTTGCAGGTTTTATGCAGGTATATTTTTCAGGGTAGTCAGACCTGCTGAGATGTAAAATAAAGCAGTGATAAAAGTAGGGAGATGCATAAAAAATGAGATGGTGACACTGTGTTTAAGGTGCTTCTGTCAGAAGCAGCTCTGTGAAGATTGCCCTTTCAGCACTATGTGATGCCTAGGTGTTTAGTTTTTCCTTAAATCTCCTAGAATCTCATAATTACTAGGGAATCTGGAGTCATTAAAAAGAGATGCACAAGAATAAGAAGTAATTTGCTCATTCACATACTTGCAAAGAAGACCTTGTCGAATATAATCTCCTCTACAACCTTAAAAATGGATTGCATTTTGAAATATATCTGGATTTTGTAATCATTTTTTTTGTAGGTAGAATAAATTGCTGATCAGGAATACCTGAAATGGAAAGTCTGCTCATTAAGGAGTGGGTAACAATGTGTGTCTCTGTGTGTCTTAGAAGCTTAAATGCTCTCCAGCTGGTCCTGGATTTTTTTTACAGTGTAATATTTTATCCACCAGAAAAAAAGTTTATCAAGCTGAAGTGTTTTTAAAAAGTATAATTGAAAAATTTTTTATTAAAATATTCATGTCCAGATATTATTCTCAATGAAATGGAACATTCATCTGTGAAAACAGAGCTCTATTTTCAAATTAGGCAAATTTCCAAATTTCAGAGGAGGCTTAGGTCAAGGGGTTTTTTTCCATGGTCACAACTTTGTTACTTACTTATTAATATGTTCATGTGGAGCTGATAAACTCTGAATATTAGGAATTTCATTCTGATGAATACCAACACCCAAATATACAGGCTTCACAACGTTTCAGGGGCCTGAAACAGGAAGCCGAATGAGAAACTGTTGCTAAATACATTTCTCTAGTATCCAAGACAACAAAATGTTATCTTAAAACAGTTGCTTATGCCCTGAACTTGCAATATTGCATCCAATACATTAACAACTTCTATATGACAAGTAAAATTGCACAGGTACAAAACATTTCCTTATTCCTCTCTACAATCTTCTTTTGCTTTGATTGCTTTGATTACTGAAAAACTTATTTCTCACTGTTACAAGCATACATTTACTGTTTTCCTAGTGATACTTTCAGAAAATACAATGCAAAATTCCAGTGAGAATCCAGATACCTACTGCAATCTAAGACAACAATTAAATTTGCTCTTCTAATTTTTGCAATTTTATTGTCTGATTCAGAATTTCCATCACTTTATATTATGCAGAAATCACATAGTAGTTGTGTTGTAGTGACTTTAAAATATATGTGTTCCACTATATTTTGGATGTGTCGAGAATATAAATATCTAGGTACTTAGCAAAGTCAAAGCCTGGGAAATGCAAATCAGACTAAGTCTGATATTTGAATGACCTTTGATATATACATGAGACATTTTGGTAAAATAAATGATTTTGAATACATGGGTCAGAGTTAGTAGGGGTTTAGTAAAAGGTTGTTTATGCATGTTTATAGGCACACACATAGGCATATGCACACATAGCTATGCATATATACATAAATTTAAATGAAAGCACAGAAATTGTAACTTCTCTTAGGATTTATGGAAACAATGAAACTTCAGAATTCTACCTGCAAATATTCTGCTGAATGAACCTTTCACCTTTTTTTATCCATGTGCCATTACTAATAATATTAAACCTGTGAGGAATTATGAATGACATCCACTAAGGAATAAGTAAACTACCCTATTGCTGCCTACTTGGCAGTAATCAAAACAGTGGAACCACTAGGCAACAGTGAGGCTAAACGGAAATGTTAAGCTGAAGGCTTAAGAACATAACTTTGTGCAGCCTCATGACTCTAGAACTGCCCTAGAAGTGGGAAAAGACAAAAAGCTGACAAGAGTAACATTTATTCTGCTACATAAGTTGCTGGCAATTAACAGAGATAATTCAAAAGAGTTCTGACCAAAAAGACAATTTGGAATATATGAAGCAAGAGAGTATAATTTGATCCATATGCAAGCAACACCTTTGCAATCGCTGCTGAAGTTTCTTGTTCACACAGATGAGGGACTCATTCTATCTCCCTGCAATTTCCTCCCTCTCTGTAACTCACCCACACTACTCTCCTTGAGATAGCGGAATTGCGCCAAGCACTGCCGGCACCCTCCACCTCCCGGAATCGGCAGAAACAACAGGCTCCGTAGGCCTCAACTCCCAGATGAGCGAGACCAACCACAGGGACCTCCCGTTCTTGAGTCCACCAGAAGAGAAGAGGGCAGAGCCTTCTCTCTCCTTCTTATTTATACCTCTGCTTATGTAAAGAATAGCATGGAATACTGGGAACTCAGGGTACTTCCCTGGTTACTAGCTGGTCTCCAGGAAGGCCTAGACTAAAACTATCACAGTTCTTTAACCTCTTGTCCTAGTTAGAACAGCTGGGACCGATTCATCACTGGATGGGTATAGCCCAAAACTGTGTATTCTATGGCCCTCCATGCCATTTCCTAGAAACTGTTGTCGGGGGGGGCTGCCTGTGGGGGGGTATTCCTGTCCTCATACCCTTTTATGGAATTCCCTGCTCTGAGGGAAGGATTGACCATTCCTGCCTGAACTGGAGAATATATAAACCTGGATTTTCAGAACTTTTCTACCACTCATGGGATCCAGAGGAAGACTGCAGCTCATCGCTCTCAACCAGACTTAGACCACCACCCTCAAATGGACTGCAATCACCACTTTTGACCAGACTGCAATAGCTCTCCTACCAGCAGGTTTTTCCCCTCTCCCTTTACTTTGGACTCGAGGGGGGCCCAAGGAACACCACTTTATTCATGCCCCAGGGTACTGGGTTATACATTTGGGTTTTGTGGGTTAAGACCAATTGTTTGTTTGTATGATTGTACTTACTGTATTATTTCAATAAATTGTTATTCTGATTTATAATCTCTCCTTTGAGTTGGGTTCATTTCCCCTGCTGGTTAACTCTTAAACCAGCACACCTCTGAATGAATTTTGAGAAGAAAATATACTCTGTTAAGTATCAGAAAGTTCCTTACATTCTAGTACATTAAAACAAAAAGATACCTCAATATTTATCAATTCCGAAATATCTTTTCAAAAATTGATACTTGCACTTGCAGAGACCTTTGATCACAGATGATCAAAGAACTTTAGAAGTGGTGCTGAGTTCATCCTTGAAATACCATTGTAAAGTAAAAAAAATTATTTTTTCGCCTAAAAAACCCCCCCAAAAATGCTTATAAAACCCCAAACCAAACCAACCCACTCCCAAAAAACTTAAAAAAAACCAAAAAACCAAAAAAAAACCCCAACCAACCAACCAAACCGAAACACAAAAATGTCAGGAAAAAAACACCAAATTTTTGCAAATAATAAAACACATCCCACGAACTGGGATTTGAATGTAATGAGTTTCTTCCTTTGTTAATTGTAGACCAAATGTGTGAATTAATTTTAAATCTTCATCTCCATACAGGACTTCTTCATTATATATATCCAAAACTTTTCTTTTTTTTTTCTAGCCATGTACTTTGGTCAAATTAAATACCTTCCATGGTCTCTTGAACCTCACTGTGATCATATGCCTTGCCTGCCTTGATTACAAGGTCTTGCAGGTGTGTCATGTAAAAATGGCGAAGCCACTATTAACAAACTTTCATCAACCACTGGGACTGGGACAAGTGCCTGCAGATGTGAGGAAAGCAAACATCTGGCCTAAACTGCTATGATACACTTCTACAATCAAATTATTGGACTAGTAGATGAGTGGATAGCAGTGATATTACCCTTTCAGTCTACAGGAAGGGAGTCACTGTCTCCTAAGATCATCAGAGACAAGCTGTTGATATATGGGCTGGATGAGAAGACAGTGAGATGAATTAAAAACTTCATGAATGGCTGGGCCCAGAGAGTGGTGATCAGCAGAGTCTGCTTGGAGGTCATTAGCTAACCTTGTATCCCAGAGGTCAACACTAGGTCCAATCCTGTTTAACAGCTTCATCAATAATATGTATGATGGTGCACCCATAGCAGATTTGTAGGTGACACAAAACCAGGAGTGTCTGGTACATCAGCAGGTCATGCTGTCACCCATAGAGACCTCGACAGGATCAGAGAATCTTAGAATGGTTTGGGCTGGAAGGGACTTTTAAAAGTCTTCTAGTTCAACCCCCCTGCAATGATCAGGGAAAACTTTGACTATAGCAAGTTGCTCAAAACCCTGCCCAACCTGATCTTTCCAGAGATGTATCATCTACAGCTTCTAATGTTTCACCACCCTCTTTGTAAAATTTTTTCTTATGTCTACTCTGAATCAACTCTTCTTTAGTTTAGCTACAGGCCCTGTTAAATAGTCTGGGAACAACTTTCTTATAAGCTCCTTTTAAGTACTGAAAAGCCTCAATAAGGTCTCTCCAGAGCCTTTTCTTCTCCAGGCAGAATACTTTCAACTCTGTCAGCCTTTCCTTATAGAAGAGGTACTCCATCCTTCTGATCATTTTTGTGGTTTCCTCTGTCCTTCCTGTACTAGGGACTCCAAGAGCTGGAGTCACCTCTCCTATGAGTAAAGGCTAAGAGAGCTCAGACTGTTTAGCCTGGAGAAATGAAGGCTCATCAGGGATCTTATCACTATCTGTAAATATTTGAAGGGATAGTGCAAAGAAGACGTCCAGAGAGGTGCAGAGTCTCTGTCTTTGGAGATCTTCAAACGTTATCTGGACATAATCCTGGACAACCAGCTCTAGGTGGTCTTGCTTGATCATGGGTGTTGGACAAGGTGACCTCCAGAGGTCCCTTCCAACCTCAACCATTCTCTGATTGTTTGATTCTCTGATATGGTTTGAGTGCCATGGTAACAAAACTTCTGCAGCTGTAGATATGACAGAGATGAAAATCTATATTAAAGAACAGGCATCTGTGAAGAATTTTTGGAGTTTCATAATATATAATCTTTATAACTCTTCTCAGTGCATTGAAATGCCCTTAATTATAAAAATAAAAGGAATCTCTCAAGGAAACTAGAAAAAAAAAAAAGTGTAAAAAAACCCCAACACAACAACAAACCTCTGAATACATGCCCCTACCAAGGAAATTCTGCTACTACTGCTGCTGTAAGGATGCTGAGGGCACTAACAGGACTTAATGGCCCTGGCCTTCCTCACTGGGGTCCCTTGTCCACACCTTGCTCATGGGCTCAGGATCCCTGTTTCAGTGTAGGCCTTGGCAGACCTGTCTTGAGCTATGCTCTAGTTAGTTGTCTCATCTCTCGTCCTGTCTCCTGCTGCACCGAGGGGGCTTCCTGTGAACATCCTGACTCCAATTCTCTTTGATAGGTAATTACAGGGCAGCCAACACAACGTGTTACCACACCAGTTCGGTGGTGCCACACTTCGCTGCTGGGAGCTCCATCACTGGGGCCTCTGCCCATGCAAGGATCACTCTAGGCTCCTGGCTCTCCCTCACTCATGGGCAAGTTCTACTTCTCTGCTGCTGGATAGCTTGAGGGCCTATATGACTTCTCTACTTTTCCTGTTACTGCTGACACTCTCTCAGTCTCTCAAGACAGACTTTTCCCCCATAAACCTTTCTGTATTTTTTGATTTTTGGCTATTTTCCCCTTTTGGGAATAGCTCATTTTTAAATTATTACCATGTCTGATTGGCACCCAAGCCAAGCCCTCATAAAATCTAGAATACTATTTTGCCTTCAGAGGAAACTCTCTCTTACGTGATACTCTTTAAAGAGCTTTTTATCTTTTACTGCAAAGCTCTAAAACCTTGCTGTTGACTTCTACATTTGCCCAGAATTAAAAATATAGCTGAAATGTTAAACACCTTTTTTTTTTTCCAATTAGACATGAGCAGAATAGTAAAAGAGATAAAGATGTTGAATGTATGCAACATAAAAAAGAAATTATACATGTTATGTGTATGTAACCCATGTATATAATTACTTCCTGATATGAAAACAAAATCTAATGGCAAAGCAAGTACTGGTAGGAAAACCTAGATTCTGAGTCTGCAAAGAATGTGTAGTGTGAGGTACATTAAGCCTGTCTAGCTTCTTTACATGTTTAGAATTCTTTGAGAATAATAGTAACAAAATTAAGCTAAATGCAGTCATTGCTCATCATGGAATGAAATTATGAAAAGCCAAGATTTCAAGAAGACTGCATCCTATAACTATTTCTAGATAATACCAACATAGTGAACTATACCTAAACTGGGTATGTTTTAGAATATGATGGGAACATGAGCCATTCATGAATAATAATCTCTTCATGCAGAAATCTCAAAATGAAGACCCATTGAGATAAAAATAATCACAGCCAGTAATATTTAATATTCTCCTTCGAGCAATTAATGTTCTGTATCCCTAAGTCAGAACACCATTCCTTTTCTACCTGAGCTTGATTTCTTAAACACATGTCAAGAAATCCCCACTGAATTCCTCACAATGGATTCCCCACAAGCTTTATAGAGATCAGTTGCTTTCTTCCTAATTTTTAACTGCTTAATCTGGAATACTTCCAATTTCATGCTTAGATGAAGAGTCAGTAAAAAAAAGGCAAAAATATGTCAATAGTACAAGAGACACTTAAAATCAGTTGGTTTGAGTAGAATTGCACCTTGCCAGATATATAGCAATAGGGTGTTTAATATTTTAATAGTAGAAACTGTTGGTTTGCCAGTTATTGATGGTGTTTGTGCTGCTCAGAAGAACAATTGCATTACCTTGTTCTTTAACTGATCAATAGGTTACTTATAACAGAAAGATAAAATTGTCTTTATCAGCTTCTCATAAAGCTTCTGACCATATAAGATGCTACATATGAGAGTAACAGTGTGTTTTGCATATATTAATAAATTCTTTTAACGGTGGAAAGTAGTAGTTTGATATTAATCATGTCCAATTTTTACAGTGTTGCTTCTTTGCTAGAGTTGTCAACAGAAAGAGAGCACTGGAGCAGAATTCAATTCCCCAGTATCATGTAGGAAAGCAACTCTTTCCTGTACTTCTAGATTCTAATCCAATAATTACCTCTGCAAGGAACTACATCCATCAATTACATCCATTATATAGCACGTGCCTTGGCAATGCTAGTGGCTTATAACCATGTAATTCAGTTGCAGAACTCAGCTCACAATGAACTCAGACTGTATCTTTTTATTAAATCTAAGACTATCCTTGGTCACCCAATAACATCAGTGTTTTACACCTAATTTTTACACACATCTCAAAGCATAGGTTAAGCCTGTTCTGATAGACTTTGTGAAAAAGTGTGCAGAATTGAATACTTACAAATTTATCTCTTACCATAGCCAAGAGTAGTTTTTTACTTCTTAAAAGTAATCATTATTTAAATTAAAATTTAGAAACAAAAATTTCTAGGATAATAAGCATAGCATTTTGGAAATCATACTCTTCATGGGTAATGCAAGAGTAATTTTTTTATAAACAGTGAAATTTCTTGTTATTTTCTAACTCTTTTATCTTTTGTAATATAGTAAGAAAATTTAAATGAATAGAGATATGAATAAATAGATGGTTATAATGTCATTATGAGACAACTAAAAGCAGGACAGTAAATGAACAGATTTAACATCTGTTGGTATGTACCTTCCTTAAAACTCCTTGTTAAGACCGTATTGCTATCTATATCGACTGGTATATTGAACTGATTGTTAAAGTTGTTGTACTGTTATTACTGTTCATTTAAAGAACCAGTCATATAATATTTTCTTCATGCTCTAGAGACCACTTTAGTTAATTTTGGATACTAACTCAACTGGATTATGATCAGCATGCCAATACTCAAAACCCTAAAACAATTGCAGGATTTTCATGGAGAGTAAGTGCATAATTTGGCTAAACAGGTTTTTTTTTTTCTTTATTGTTAAGATATTTAATGGTTTAAACATCATTTGACAACAATTTTAATACCATAGAAATTTTGGTTTAATATCTGTAACAAACCTAGATTATTGTTCCATTTCTGCCAAGGTGGCACTTACAACCTTCCCATAAGTTGTGCCTTAAGATGGACGAATGTCTGTGCTCTGAATACTGCTCAGCTTTCTATCAGCTCCTTTAAAATTCTAGTGTCAGAAACTCAACAAGCATAGATCAATCTAATTCCCTTGCATCAGCAGAGGATTGAATTTGCAATACACTTTCACTAGAACTTCACTAAGTGCATCAAAACCGTATAATGTTATCTATAAATGCATCTGCTTGCTTTATTTTTTTTTATTTTTTTTTTTTAATGTATATACCTCCCTTTGTTTTGTTTGTTTGTTTGAGGTTTTTTTGGTTGCGGGTTTCAGGGTTTTTTTTGGTAATTGAATTTCATTACTGTGTCTTTAATATGCACTTTTTCTAGTAAGTTATTCTGTTTCCTCTCTTTGGTGTTTTCTTGATTTGCATCCACCTTGAGATTAAATGACACACTACTATGGAACACAAATGACACAAACATGCAAACAACACAAATGGATAAACACAGTGAATAAAGAAATCTTTTAACAGATGTTTTAATTTGCACCACATAAATTAGGTTCAGAGATCTAAAAGTTAATTTAAAATGTTGATTGGTGAAACTAAGAAGAATAATTAAGCTATCTTTCATGGGTGGCTTAGTTAAGAAATTTTGCTGAAATTATTTCCATTACTTTATGTGTAAAGATGTATTGGAGCACGCACATCACTTGAAAGCAAATGTTATCGAACTGCAAAAATGAGGGTTATGTAATCCTTATTTTATAACTTTAAGATTTATAAGCACTATAGACAAGTATGGCAATTTATTTACTCAACCCACTAATATACAATTCTGAACTGTTATTATGCAAAGTGTGTTATGGTGCCTTCAGCATTTTAAGAAAGAGAATATCTGTATTCTATTATAGAACAAAAAGGCAAAATCTGTAATGTCCTATATACTTTTTAAATGGTGATGAAAAAATCACATTAATTAATAATATGGGGCCTGTCTTCAATGCCTCTGCTCTGCTTTGCTCAGTCCCAAGCGTAAGCTGCTTTTATTTTGAAAAACTATTATCATAAGGTAGACAAATATTTCCACATAAAGAACCCCCACCCCCCTTTTTATTTTAATTTGGGTTTATCCTTAAGAATATATTACTCATTTAATTGTAGCTCTCAACTTATTAACAACTATTATGAGCAACTTATGGAATGTGCCAGAAGCACATATGAAGACTGATTTTCCAAAAGATGATTTTCATTCCTCCTTTTTCTTTAATTCTTTTCAGAATTATATCTAGTATCTTCAATTTTTTGGATCAAGTCCATAAGGTGTTAAGTAACCTAAGTGTTAACATGTAACATCTCTATAGAAGAACATTTCTGTAAAAAAAAAAGTAATAATGAAACCAATCAATCAGAACCATAGAAATCTTAAGCCATCACACTATGTAATTAAAAGGAAGTATCTACGATAAAACGTAGTACTCTGTTTCGTTTAAATGCCAGGGTGTTGAAGAATTTACTATGCACCTTAATTAAGAGACCTTCAACCAAACCCCCTAGTCTGAATACCTTTGGAATTTAGAAAAATGCAGATTTCAGACTGTGTTTGGATCCTAATGTTCCAGCTGTGCTGATTAAAAATGCTGAATTATTTATCCAAGCATCACTACTTTCTGAGACTTAAAAAAATGTGGAGATATTTATTCCTTCTTTAGACACTTTTTAGTGATGTGTGCCAAGCTTGCTTTGCCATCTGCCCTGGAGCTAAGGAACAATATCAAATGTAATTCTTACAGGATTTACTATGATGACATATTCCCCATGACGGCCCTTATGAAAAAATATAAAGTTCCCTAGGTAAACCAGACTTACCGAAGGTTATACGCTCATCCTAGTAATCCTGTTTTGGCCAAACAGAGTTCCTTCACATAATCCACTTCCACTGTAATTGTGCAAGCATGAATGAAATGCAGGTTTTGAAGAGTCTAAAGAAAAATGCAGCTCTAAACTTATGTAACTTATTGTGGTGGGGGAAAAAATGTGGTTTTTCCCCCTGGAGTTAAAAAAATGGTAACCCCCGAGGGCGTGGTGTCTCTCTTGGTGTTGACCCAATCAGCGCTCCTGCAAAATTTAAACATATCACATCAGATAAGAAAAGAAGGGTGACGAGGTAGTTGAAGAGAAGAGTGGCCACGTTGTAAAGCCACGAGGAGAAGGAGCAGAAGCCCTGCTGGGGGGGCCACAGCCCCCCAGCCCCCCGGCTGGCAGCTGCAGAAACTCGGAAACAGTGTTTAGCTGGACTGAGTTCTGTAGCTGAGAGCTGGGGGAAGTTTCTCCACTGTGAGTGGGCAGCAGGAACAGCAGCAGAGACAGCAGTGAACGGAGGCTGTGGCAGAAAGCCAAGAGATAAGAAGAAGCAGCAGAAACAAGCACGCAGCTAAGCAGAGAGAGAGAGATCTCTAATGGAGAGAGAGAGAGAGAGAGAACTAAGCTCTACAGACAGAGTTTTGGGGTAAGAACTGAACCCAAAACCCCCAAAACCCCTTTTGAGATGCCTCCTAGAGAGGAGGGGTGGTGGACTCCCACTTGAGGGGAGTCATGGAATGTAACAGTACCAGAGAGAGGAGCTGAGAAGCTCAAGAAGTCCTGGAAGCTGGACTGGGACAGCCAGAAAGAATGCGGGGGAAGTGGCCTGCCCACCCCCCCGCTGCTGCCAAGCTGGCAGCCTGAGACAGAGCACAGAAGCTCTGGCAGAACTCTTGAGGCAAAGGCTTTCAACTGAAAGCTGCCCAAGACGTTCTGACTCAGAGGTAAACCCCCTGAGGAAGGGACTTTCCTGAAGATGGCCCTGCACTTCGTGATATGACATGGTGAAGTGAGTTTTGTCCCTGCTGGCAGTCCACGGGCGAGACCTTCACCTAGAGTCGAAGGGCTGAGAGGGGTAGAGGAGACCCCCTTGTGTGTAATGGAAGGAGATCCAGCTACAACAGTCCAGCTACAGCTGCTGCACGAAAGAAGAGAGACACTGCTGCCCTGAGAGTGGAAAGGATATTTTCCTTCTTCCCTTCTGGACTTTTATTGGAGGGAGAAGAGATTTGATCCATTGTAAATACTGCTTTATCATGGGGAAGATAGTTAAGATTGTATATATAATGTACTATAATATTTATTTGTATAGTGATTGTAATATAATTCCCTTCCCCCCATATTGAGTCTTGTGTAGTGTCTGGAAAACCCACCTCACACTGGGGTGAGATGGGGGCTTGGACTCGGGAATTGGATTTTGGGGGTTTCAAACTACCACACTTATGTAACTTGGCCTCAGAAAGCGACAATCCCTTTTCTTTACACTTTCTTTCTTCCCCAAAATCTTAACAAAATGACACTTATACTAACAAGCTGTCCAAGAAGATAATTTGTTTTGGAGTAATTTATAGAGTAAGACTAACACTGATAGGTTGATATTTCTCCACGGTGTAAGGAGTTAATTTGTTATTTGTACAATGCAGTGACAGATCCTGTTTAACTGGAGCATAAATGCAGGAATTTAAAGAACTAAAACATCACTAAGTGTCATCCTTATTCAAAGACATTAATTTGCTTGGGTAATTGTTACAGTATATAAGCAATCATTCATTGAATGAAATGTTTTGGCCTAAGAACGATGTGATTTACAAATGTGCTTATAATACAGTATTTAAATGGGCAAAGAAAAATTAAGCCAATAGGAGGCTAATTAAATTGAGACTATTAAGAAGATGTTTCCAAATGTGCTCAGTAAGTATCTGAAAGAGAACATGAGGAGATTATATTAAAGAGTATTTTTGTCCTTCTGCAACATCATCAAGTATCAGATTGTTAACTGATAGGACAATCCAGCCACTCTATTTTATTACTTCATACGATACACAGGTCAGTTGCTTGAATTAGAGAATCATAAGAATATAGCATGGCTTGTTTTGGAAGGGACCTCAAAGACCATACAGTTCCAACTCTCCTTTCCTGGGCAGGGACTTCTGCCACTAGACCAGGTAGCTCAAAGCTGCATCCAACCTGGCTGTGAACACTTCCAGGAATGGGGTATCCAAGTATCCACAGCTTCTCTGGGCAACCTGTGCCAGTTTCTCAACATCTTCACAGTTAAGAATTTCTCTACTGGCCAAATCAGAGATAATGTGCCAGCAGACTTTGATCCCCAAATTTTGCTCAAGAACATCTGAAAACAACATACTGCAAACAACATAATTTGTTCTCTACTAGGCTGCTGTTTAACTTTAATATTCACAAACAGCAGACTAGTGGACAAAGCTTGGAAGCTTTCTGAAAGTGCAAATAGAGAGTGTGCTAGTCTGTAGTTTTCTCCTACATTTTTCCTTTTCCTTCCCCCTCCCCCCCGCCTTGAAATAATTAATTAACAAGCCCTACTTTCATAGAAGAACTCATATCCCCAGTGATGGGTCAGTGTTTTGAGTCTTGCGTAATTAAATCGCTGTGAGGACTAACTATGAGTGTTCCAGATGTAGTTTCTCTCTTTGATTTAGGCAATATGAAAAATTTTGATATATATGAATGTCAAAAATTGCAAAGTGGATGGATGTTCTGTGTTCTTTTAATGGCCAAGTACTAGACCTACCTCTTGTCCTTGTGAATTTAGATGAGAACCACTGAGAACAAAGTCTTACAGAAGTCTGAATTTAGTAAATAACAGGAAAAAAGGAAATACTTACATTTATACATTGTATAAATGTAAAAAAAAAATGTGATTTTCTTGCTGTTATGCTAAATGTCATTGAATCTAAAAGTAGTTACAACTACAAGAGAAAAAATTATCTTTGTCTAAGGTTCACACTGGATGTCATATTTCTCTCTGGTTTCTTTCCTACTAGGTAAAAGAAAAAAATAATAAAAAAGCCTGGAACTTAAAGTTCTCACATAGCTAAGATTAAATAACACAGAATCAACACTATCTTATATAAAGAATACATAAATAAATAAGCCAGTGAGTCTTCTTTACAAAACATACAGAATTAGTAAAAGGCTCATTCAGAGGAATTTTCCTCCTTTGAAGTTCACATTTAATGTATCCACTTTTCCAAACTTGTGTGTCCCTACTGTATTTAGATATTTGATCTTGAAGAAAAAAATTTTATTCAGCACATAGATATTAGTCATGCCACAGAATGCTTCACTAGAAGTTTCTTGGATACTACTTAGTGAATAGTGCAGTTACTAAGCTACATAAACTAAAATTAATTTTGATCTTTATAAATTGTCAACAGGAGTGCAGTTTTCTCCAGAGTATTCATTGCATAGTGATTTCAATGAAACAATATTTTTCACAGATAAAGCCAGTGCATGGCTTTGTGACTAACTGCTTGCTAGTTTTGTTTTGTCTACAGTGCAGTAGCTTGTAGTAGATAATTCAGAATACATGACTTCATGTCACAGTGCAACAGACATTGTAGATAACCAAGTTGCATGCTTGGAAAAGGTAAATTAGACAAGACATTGGGTCAGGCTAACTTTACTCATTTCCATACTAATTCATCCACAACCATTGTGATCCCCTGTATATGTACAAAATACCTAGACAAACCTAACTCTTACAGTGTATATTGGTACTAATGATGCTTTTAAAGTTCATTCTGCTCTTGTAGTTTGTACCACTATTGTGTCAAACCTTAGCTAGTCGAGGACAACTATTTCTTGTCACAAGGTAGACATATAAATATTTCCACATAAAAAAAACCCTGGAAAGTTCATTTTGTTCTTTCACTTGAATTAATAGTCTTATTTTTCCAGTTTACTGAGTTAAAAGCTGGCATGATATTAAAGGCATCTCTTTTAAGGTTTGAAATCTATAGTGAACTTTGACTTCTAGCAGATATGAATTTATCTGATCATATGTGCTAATAAGAATTCTTACTTATGTTTATGAATGTAAAAAGGTTTTAGTGTATTTGTAACAAGACAACACATTGTTAAGTGCACAATTACTTTTGCCAATGAACTGAGGAAAGTTCTGGAAAATAAAAATCTGTGAAAATAGATGGTGTGCAAATATACACAAAAGTATGATGGACAGTTTGATTCACCTAGAACGTATAAGATGACTTCATGTGGAATAGTTAATAGATGACGTGTCATGTAGTAGAGATCCAGCACAATCAGTCTTTAATCAAAATTATGCCTGTAATCAAAACCCTATTCATCACTGAATAATTTTAATAGAACTAAAACAAATGTAGTCATTAGGGGACATTTCAAATTTTCTTAAAACTACTCACTCAAAGGTAGCTAATTAAACTCATTTATAGAGCTATTTTCAGATTAACTCTTTGCTTTTAATCTGCTACTGTGAAATTTTTGTTAGTTTTGTTAGTTTTTCTTCATGTCCACTATCAATCTTCTCTAACACACATAACCGTGTAATGCCTTTGAAGACTTTCTTACAATCTTCTATATCAAACCAGATTATTATGACTGTATAACACTTTTAAATCCTATTGATTTTAATATTAAAAATTTGTTTTCTGTTCCATTATTTTTATTTTTTTTTTACAAAAGGAAGACAATTTTTTTTTCAGAAATGGCAATCAAATGGTACAGACAGTAAGTAGGCAAAAACTGCAACTCTGTTTCTTACTGTCCCACCAGGACTTAGGTTGGTATACCTAGTATCAGAGGCAGAGTTGTAGATTTAAAACCTACTCGAATACTAGAAATGAAATAGAAAGAAACTATATTTAACACATCAAGCGTGAAAATGTTCATTTTCTATCTAATGAACAAGAATACCTGTTAAAATATCTCTGTGGAGTTTACACCAACCCTGAATTTCCTGATTGTCAGGATTTTCTTTACTCCAATGAGGTCAATACCCAATTTTTTTGTCTTCAGAACCATCAGATATTACTTTGGACTTTCTAGTGCAACTGAAATTGATGCTTGCACCCATGAACTGACTCATTTGAGAGGCTAAGAATTCAAAAGGTCCCAGGGAAATAACCACAACATTCCCCCAGGAAAACATAGAGCAAAACTTAGTCATCTGGGCAGGGCTGTACTAGGGATCTTACACTTTAGATTTTCCTACTGCCCTTGATCGGTAGGCAAACAAAGAAGTCTAGTCCCCAGGTCAGCCAAATGACACGTTTCATGTAACAAAAATATATTTTTTGTGAATACTGCAAAGTAGAGTTTTAATCCATTTGTCTAATGTAAGCGGTGTCAGTTTAGAAATCAGTTATTATTTAATTAAGAAATAAAAGCACTTTAAATGCTCAGTTTTGCTTAACCATAGATCATAACTTCTTTGTAAATAACACAATGTTAGCAGTTATTCCAGACTTTTCTTTGCTATGAAGAAGCAGCAAAACATTGTCATGCATCTATTTTATGGCTCTCATGCAACAGAATGAAAAACCATTTTAGCAATACTATGTTGACATAAGAATCCCCATAAAATCTTGAAATGCAGTAACAGGTCTAGTAAAAGTGAAAAATGTAACCGCATAGATGAATCTTAATAAATCATGTTATGTGTTGTATGCTGAGATGAGCTAATGGATTTCTGCATGTTTTGTGACCTATTAAAGTAAACTGAAATTTTGTTACCACTGTAATGATGTTTACAGTATTTTTTTTTACAAAGAAGTACCATCTTCAAATTTTCTTGTTCAAGTTTACTTTGAAGATATTTCCTAATAAAATAATATTGGACCCAAGCTAAAGATATTTTTTCATTTACTACAGAAACTTTTCAATTGGTTGCATTATTACTTTATTTTTACATATTTTTACTAGAAACTTTCCTTGAAAGAAAAATTTTAAGGACTTTTTAAATCACGTTATTAAGTGTGAAAATAAAGGCTATAACTCATCTTCTTTTTGAAGCCATTATATATTACCCTCACAGAACTCAGTGTCTCTAGTTATATTATGGAATCATAGAATCATAAAATCACTAAGGTTGGAAAAGGTCTCTAAGATCACCAAGTCCAACCATTAACCTCACCCCATTGTGTTCCCAGATTATTTTAAACATGAGAAGGCAACAGAAGAATGTTGTCATTTCTGGAAGTGTTTGTTTTGGGTTTTTGTTTGTGGGGCTTTTTCTTGATTTATTGTTTTGTTTTATTTTCAGAATTACCTGTCAATTTTTCTTGCCTACAGGGAAAGCAACATTTTATAAATGGAAGAGCACTGACTGGCAGGCAGGAGGGCTGGCCCTGCTCTCACCCTGTCAGTTACTTGCTGTAGAGGTCTGAGAGGACACCCACCACCCTCTTCTATCTTCCATGCTAGTTTGTATTGCCTGTTGGCATTTGGCTCTTTAGGGGATGTAAAGGATGAAAACTAGTTACACAACTCCAAACCAAGCCATTTGAAATCAGATTGCTGACAGACACTCTGTCACATATAAAGTTATGTGAATCCTTGCAAGCTAAGTCCAAAAGACCTATATGGTCTTCACGAGTGGATCTTATTGGTCTGAGCATCCTGTTTCCCCATGTAGGATAGATGCCCACACTGCCCTACTGTTTTTGTACAGTAGTTCCTGCCACATAGAGTTACCTATCTCAGTTTACACCTTAAAGCACTCTTTAATGCAAACAAACAGTAGTCAAAGTTGGTAAAGTACTATACAACTGGGTAAAAGAATGTATCATATTCTGAGGTGATATTAACTAATGATATGAAAGTCCTTTTTGTTCTGGCTGTGAATAGATACAACTGGGTTAGTTTAGGTGAAGAAAGAATGGGTGTAAAGGACACAGTGGATGTCATGTAAAAATGTCAAAAGGCATAGTTACACCACATAGGTTCAGTAAAGGAAATATTTTTCTTTCCCTCTCTTGTGTATACTTAATTTTCAGTTTTAGGTGAAACAAATCAACAAATTGATTGTGTTGTTTCATGTATTTTAACAGTAAAGTACTTACTGTTTAACAAATTGATTGTGTTGTTTCATGTATTTTAACAGTAAAGTACTTACTGTTTGTGGTCAACATTTTTTTTCCTAAGAGGAAACTATTTGAGTGTTAGCTAGCAAGACAGAAAAAAATGGATATCTATTTTTCTCATCCAAGAGGACCCGTAAGTTTACTTCTTTGAATTTATGACCTGCAAAGCCTAGAAATCACTCGGCTGTGACCTCTTCCAGATACTTATTTTAAACGTGAACACTATGTTCCCTTATGAACATTTTGCATTGCTCATTAATGCCAATATCTTCTTTACTGAAAAAGATTTCTTCTGCCTGCTGTCACTTATTGAAGCCCTTTACAGTGCCTCTATAGATAATTTACCAAATTTAACATTATGTTATCAAAACTTGGGAACAAGCAATTGACACACATATGATATTATGAAGTTTTAATTCATCTACCTCAACATAGTCTGGTCACAAGTATCTTTAAAACAGTTGTCAAATACAGAGCTTGCAATTCAGAATTCTGTAACTCAGGTTAAAATTCTGAAAACACTAAATCTATCAGTCATATATCTAGCTGAAATAAAAATATTTAAACACACCAACCTATTTATTTTCTCTGACTGTTTCAGGTTTACACATCCTTCATTTTTACTCTTCTTACTAGGAGTTCAAGCCTAATAAATGAGTTGGTCCTGAGATTAGTAAACTATTTGAAATAACTGGAAGAACAGCCATGGCATTGAATAGAAGCTCAAAAATGTATCCAGTGTAGAAGAACATTATTTCTGTAAACAAGTGTCATTCAAAACTGGAATTCAAACAAACAAATTCAGTGTTGCAATTCCCATGAATTCATGTCAGTGATTATACCTTTCATATATATTAAAAAAATTTACATAATTCAATATTTCTCATAGTAATGAGAATATACCACATGAAACTTGACGTGGCTCTAGACTTCTTCATGATATATCAGATCATCAGAATATAATCCAATATACTGCCCAGCAAGCAATGGCAACAATATCCGATTGAGGCTTGCTAGAAGGTCACCAAGAGAAGTTGCTACCGATATTTGGAAAATTATTTTCTCACACTACTTCACATTTCTTGCACAATATTTTTATGTTAAAAAACATCTTTTTGAAAAGACAACTAATTATGACTTATGAACATGGACGACTGAAAACAAAATAATTTAAAACCCATGAATAGTGACATAATAATGTTATCTGTATGTATATTGCCAACCATGTTGGACATAACACCTGCAAATCTATGGCGAGTAGTCATATGTGATGGGCTACATCACATGTTGATGGCTGAACATGTGGATCAGACAACTGGAGTCATAGAACTCAAGATGGTTAGAGCAAATATTTATGCATTCCTCATCTGGAAACCTGATGACTAGAGAGTCAAAAAAGGCCTTATTTTTCCTTATGCATTATCTTCCTTCATGCATGCATTTCTCTGTGTCAATGTGTGTATGTGCAATTCCCAAAGTTAAAAAAAAAAGGATAATAAATAATAGTGCTACATTGTAAAAAACAATAAGCACATCCACCACTTTCAACAAATGTTCCTACTAATGCCAATGGAAACAACACTGAATAGCTAATCTGCATCCAGTATTTATATTTCTTTAAAAATCTATCTTCCATTGCTAGCAATCCTAAACAGAGGGATGAATGTTGTTAAGATCATCATTATTATATTAATGCATGGTTATGTGTCAATATGCACTGTTACAGGAAATCTGGAATGTTATATAATGTGACTTGAAGCACAAGTCTTATGAGAAGTAGCTGGGAGAACTGAGTTTGTTCAGCCTGGAGAAAAGGAAACTGAGGTGAGACATTATGGCTCTCTACAACAACCTGAAAGGAGGTTGTAGACAGGTGGGGGTCAGTCTTTTCTCCCAGGTAACAAGGAATACGACAAGATGAAATGGCCTCAAGTTGTGCCAGGGGAGCTTTAGACTCGACATTAGGAAAAATTTCTTCACTGAGAGGATGGGCAAGCATTGCAACAGGCTGCCCAGGGAAACACTGGAATTACTGTCCCTGGAACTGTTCAATAGGCATGTGGATGCGGTGCTTAGGACATGGCTTACTGGTGGACCTGGTAGTGCTGGGTTAATAGTTGGGGTCAATGATCTTAGAGATATTTTCCAAACTTAATGATTGTATTAATTTATGTCCATTCATTTGGTAAACACCAAATCCATTTAGCATATTCTGCTACATCTATAGATTACCTATCAAGACTATCTAGCTATCAGACTCTGAATTATAGTTGGCTGAGTATTTGTCTATAAGTAGCCTTAAGATAAATGTAGACGTGCTACTTTATAAATGACCTATCACACATGGTTAGAAAAATGCATAACCATTCCCAGCACACCATTATTAAATGCATTCACACTGCAGCAAGGTTGGTTTAGTATGATCTAAAAGTTTCTGCCTCTGTGTTATATGAAATTCTTTTTTACCCAGCACTATTAGAATTTATATGCTAACTACCTCCAACCACCTGCACTGTAAGAAATGCAGTGAAGAAGCTGCTGCCTAAAACAGGCTGCCCCTGCTTAACCTGCTTTCTGAAGGCTTCAGTATCTCAAGATTGTTACCCCACCTAACCTTTTCTTTCTCTACATTGAACTGCTGGCCCTTCCATATGAAAATTGATATTTACACTGGGAAAAAAAAAAAGAGAAAAAAAAATCAGAAACATTAACTTTTGCTTGGGTTTTTCTTGTTAGGGTTCAATGTAATTGTATGAACAGGTTTCAGTTTGTAAACACTTTCAAATATGTAGTATCTAGTCTGTTTATAAGCATGTTGAACACTAGCTCTACTTAACTGCACCTAGAAATACAAGATAAAAATTTTGTGCTGCACATGCCAATTAGGATCAATTTACATTTACATTAAATATATTATTATCAGTTCTTCTCACTGATATATAGTAAGGCAGATGACTTAGGGAGAAAAATTCTGATGGGCAGATGTGAAAATGAGCAGTCAAGAAAAAAAACCAAATCAACACCACAAGGATTTATAAATTTTTTTTTTTTTTTTTTTTTTTTTTTTTTTTTTTTTTTTGTAGCTGCCCTTGTTAGCACCTGCTAAGTGATACTATAGAGAGCAAATGATTTCCCCATCCCTGGAGTTGAACTCTCCCAGTCAGAATAGAATCTTGTTGGTTTAGGCACAAGGAACCAATTTTGTTATGCCTTCTGGTGTTGCAAAAGATGCAAATTGAATTTCTAATGAAAGAAAAATAGCCCAACTCTACTACACATAACTTTGCTAAAGATTAGATTCCCGTATGCTGATGTTAATAGGTTAATGATAAAACTAAGATTCCTTGGAGCATGATATTCCTTTTATCTGTCTACGTGAATGTCCAGATTTGTGAACAAAGAGTTAAAAGTTTCTCTTTAGCAGTAAAACAGTGTATTTTTTAAATGCCTCTACACATCTGTTATTCTTCTGGGGAAGAAGAACCTAAATAACTGAAACCATTGCAGTCTGAGCATTATAATCAGTAGGTTTTCATAGTTATGAGAAGAAACAGACCTTGTTAAACCTTATTACGTGAATGTCTCTGACAAAAAGAATATAAAGTACGTTTTTATGTATTAATTACTAAGGAAAAAAAGAATTTTATTTTTACTTTTTTTAATTTCCCTATAAACATAACAGGCATTCATTCCATTTCAGATCCACTTTGTGGAGAAATTAGCTATTTAAGTGATGCTTTGAAAGCTCTAAAATTTTTTACTGCGACAATAATAAAAAAGCCCTAAAAGCTGGAGTACACTATGCTGAAATCTTCAGTGAAACATGTCTCTTACTTCCTTATCCTCTACAAACATTGATTTGTTTTTTTTCCATCTTTTCTTAACTCTGTCTTAACACTGAGTTGTCTGACAGTGTCTTTTTGGGGTACAATAACAAAAATAAGCATGAAATTTGTGTTTCCATTTCTTGAAAGTGAGTTTGTGGACTTTGCATCTTACCACATACAAAGTTGATCAAATAAAATAGTAATAAATCCAAACACTGACCTAAAAATAAATGTCCTTCCTGAGAGGTAGTATAATGGACTCCATGGGAGCAGGACAGCAAAAAAATCAGATGATTGCTGTAATTGTCTTAGCCTTGTATACATTATGTTTACTAAAGCACAATAAAAACCTACATTGGAAAAAAACAGTTTAATATGTGGCATGATTCTGTTTTCTATTACAGAATTAGAGTTTCCACTGGGCTAATTAGATGTTTACCATTTCTCTCTAGTCTTCCATCCTTCATCATTTAATGAGGACTTCTTAAAGATGATGTGAGAAAGAATAAGGCTGGAGAGCAATTAGTGAGTTACAAACCAAAAATCATACCAAATTCTGAACTTTTCTGCTACTTTGCCTATGTTAAAACAGAAAACAGATTTGGTTCCTGAGATGAAATTAAAAAATTTGTCTATATACAGGCTATGAATTCCATGGTTTTTGATCAATCTGATCTGTCTTTGGGATTCAGTTGAAAATTAAATCATCTTATATAAAAATCTATTTGTAGATCATTCATGTGACTTGGTTTTCTAGGTTCCCAATGTAGTTATTGATGATTAACCATTACAGGTAACTTGTAAATGAGTTTGCCAGGCAATAAGTGTGGGAATCATCTGCTTCATAATTGCCTAGTACCATCTGAAGCATGCAAGCACATCAGAAATAACTATCTGTGATCTATCAGAGATCTGGATCCCAAACAAAAACAATTGGAGGCTAATAGTTATCTTCCGTAGCTAGATATCTACATTTTGGCATATTAATAATCCCTTTCTCAGTGTTTCATTTAAGGTGGCCTGAAGTACTCTCGAGGCTCCACTGGCAGTACAGACCAGAAATTAAATTCACTTTCTATACACAAATGTTTATTGTCACTTAAAACAGACTTGTTCGACTTGCAACTAACTACTACTTTAGAAGGGTACTGGTCGTCCCTAGGTTCTGCGCCGTACCTCCTTGTTCTATGAGGAAGTCTTGGATAATTTAGAGCCTTTTTTAATACCTTCTGCATTCTTTTTACACCAGGAAACAAAGGAAAGCCATGTATAAAACTACATTATTGAAAGGTATTTGAGAAAGGATATTAACTACTGAATAAATCTGGAAGAGGAAGGGTTGTGGGGAAGCTGAAGGAGGAAGCCTGGATATCATCTGATTTCTTTGATTTGTAAGTTTTATTGTAGAGGACTAGTAGAAGGGAGTGAAATGTTCTCAGAAAGGGAGATTAAAGCACTTTTTTGGATTGTTACTGCTAAATTTAAAAACACAGGCCCCTACAGGAAACACAAAGGTGTTGGTGGGAGGGGAAATGCACTTTTTGTATTACAGAGGTCTGTGCAACCATTGCTGAGGAAATGAGAAAATAAAAACACATGACTGAGAAAGACAAAAAGTTGAGCTCCAAAAACTACTTGCAGCAGAAAACGCATTCTAAGAAGCTTCAAGTTACAGTCTTTGCAACATGCTGTGTGCACTGAGATAGAGAAATACATATCTTGGGTTATATACAAGATTTTATCTAGATCTATGTGTCTCATTAGCTGAACTGAAAAACAGAAAAAGCTACCTAAAACTCGTTGACCCCCCTATCTGCTTATTCACTTTTCATCCCCACAAGCCTGGAGCACCCACAAAATATATATAAAAGATATAGGAGTGAGACAGGCATCAGCACCTGTTCTGTGGGATGAGGCCACCTGCTCCACAAAATCATTTTTTGGTGGCAAGATAGCAAAAGCAAATGTGCCGTGAATATGTCAGAAAAACTCTCAGACCAAAAGAAAGCACAGGAACACATGTGTGTACAGTAGTAAGAGACAAATACAGCAGCCAACAGAATGTCCATCTGAGTGAAGAGTAGGGTAGTGCAACAGAACTGTACTATAGTTGCGGTAGTTCTGCAAGGTCTCTTTCAGCGTCTGCATAGATAATTGTTTAATTTGACTCATTCTCCCACTTATCACAGCATAATTTTCTCTGATGTGTGAACCTTTCATCTTTCTTTACAGATAAAATCTGCCTGATATGAAATGAGCTATCTTATTCTCAGGAAATAGGATTGAATTTCTTTCCTTGAATTTCAATGTAGAGTCTATCAAGAACATATTATTTTTATGAACAGTATATAAGAATCTGTTAACTTGAAGAGTGTGCTGTAGTTTTTCATATGGAATATTACAATTTTAATTGCTCTGGAGCCTGACTTGTCTATGTAGAAAACAAGTAATCACTGTAATTCTTCTGAATCTTAGTGGACTATATAGTAAAACCTCTGTTGGAAGATTGATACTGACTCTGAAAAAATAGGTACTGACTCTATGCTGAAAAAATAGGGAGAGGTGAACAGTTTAGGGGTTGTGGGAGGTTAGGGTGCCTCTAAAGATGATAAAATGACAATCTGTGGAATTCATCAGGGAATTTTCAGTGATCATTACAATGAGACAAATTTGGACATAGCTTGTCTGTATATTTGCTTTTCTACCCTCTTTCTGTGAAAGATTCAGGATTTAGTGGTTTTGAATAAACTTACATGTATCCCATGAAGCACAAGTACAATAATAACATATATATTGGCTTTCTGTGTTTTTAACCTTCCCTTTCTATCTTAGTTTTGAGAGGTATTTGAGGGGAGTTGCTGTTTTGTTTTGGTTTGTAGTTTTTGTTGTTGTTGGGTTTTTTTTTTGTTTTGTTTTTTTTTTTTGTTTGTTTGTTTTTTTTTTGTTTAAAGTGGGTCTTTTTGTGATTTAGTTGGTTTAGTATTTGTTTTAAAGGTACATGTTTTAATAGATCATTCTCCTTCACATGCTTTTTGTGGAATCCTGAAATGGCCAGTCCAAGTGATAGAAGAATCTACTTTATGCTAGAGTAGAGGCAGAGCTGATAAGCTGATGCCATACGAGTGGTCTGGGAATACAAAGCATGAGGATGAACTGAAAGCTTCACTTAAGAGAACTCTGGGGAAAAAAACCTGTCATTTGGAAAGAGTTTCCATAGCATCTCATTGCCATCCCAATTAATGATACAGGCTAATGAAAAGTGCAGACCAAAGAACAAACTGAGATCTAATAGGAAATGCTTACAAATGATGTCTGTGTGATGCTGATGCCTTGAAATCAAGGGATGACAGGATTTGAAGTCATGTGAGAAAAAAACCAACACTCCTATTATGAAAAGATGAGTGGCTGTTGATGTTATGAGGCCCGTAACAGGCACTGACACAGCAATACTGGGATGCTCAATTCACCCATCTATGTGCTCCCTTACTGAATAGGTATATCACCTGCCCCATGCCCATCCCAAACCCACTGACTGCAGATACAGGGTGAACCCTGCTTCAGGGTCAGACTAGAGGGTTTGCTTTCTTGTCCTGCTCCAGCTACTCTGAGCTAGATCAGCTCTCCCAGTAGGCCTTTCCATATACCACCCTCGCAACATTTCTATATCTAAGTGCCCATTTCCCCTTCTTGGCCTTCCTTTTTATGATACTTGTATCTACCTTTCTCCTCCCAGTTTCCCTCAGGTAAACAACTGAGCTCATAATTTCTTTTCCCAGTTAGTACTAGTTTTGTTAACAAATATGTTATTTCTGATCCTGTTACCTAGGCAATCTCGGCATTAAATTGTACTACTGATGGTTACCTGGGTGCTATTTTTCTTATAATATTATATTCCCCCAAAGGTTGCCAATACTCCCCTCCAATTAGCTGTGGAGTTTGGCATTTTCTCACATAACTCCCACTTAATCACCTATGAGATTCAGCCATCTCTCACAATTCTAACTTTTACCCACTTCCGATACAGGTACTTATGCTCAGCAGTTTCTGGTGTCCTGTCCAGAAGATTTTCACTTCTTGCTCCATCACTTCGAGACAGATCCTCCTCAGCATCCTCAGAGTTCACTTGCAGTCTTAACAACATATCCACAGTGACTGATGTGGGCTGTCCTGTTCTAGTCCATTTCCTATTGCTTGAAGAATGCACATAGTTGTGATGAGCTGGGATGGTGGCTTGCTGAAATCCTGCAGAAACCTTCTTCCATTTCAGCCCCCAGGTTAAGCATGCATCCTTGCAAAGGGGTTGATGATGGGAAAGCCATCTCATCACCTCATTAGTTTAAGAAAGCAATTGTAAGACAACTTTTGACATCAATGATCTTCTTAGTTCTTGACTTTTCAGAAGGTTGGTAGTGATGGGTTTATAGCCTTCATGTCTCCTCAAGGCTGGACTGCCACATCTTTCATTCATCTCCCTGTGACTGAGGCTCTCAATTTCTGCTATTCCCTGCAGTCACATACATCTTCAAGACAGAAAGACCACAATGTCTTCCACGTATTTATGATGAGCCTTTGTACCACTGAAAACCCTACTATCTGTTTGCACGGGGAACAGAACAAGTGTGAAAAATACATAAGTTTAGTTTTATCCCTACTTTGAAGCAATAAGTAAAAAGACATAAGGTATGTATTTATGACTGATATCAATGTAGTTACCAAAATAGGATATATTTTTTTGAATTTAAAAATCCCCAAACACTTCCCACTCATTGCTTCTGTTTGCACAGGCCTCCTGTGAAATATAGTTAAACAACACTTATCACTCAGGCTGGTATTCTCAGGTGAACACCTTTCAACAACTTGCATGACCTTGAAACAGATTTTTCCTTAATACTCTAGAAAATTGAGATAGCTGAGTGAAATGTACATTCTCCTTAACAGTTAAAGAAGGGCCATATAGAGAAATTAAAATTATGGGTTGACAAAAGCTCTATTTAATGGTGAAAGAGATCCTCCCAGATCTTTGGTATGGCCTTTTACTGTAGCAATGCTGGTAAGAAGCTGTGCAGTAAGTCAGTGACATGGGCTTTTATATTGATTTCCCTTTACTAATTCAGCTGTTTGATATATTGTCATAATTCTTTTTATCTCGGTAGTTTAATTTTTAACGAATGATGGCTAAACAAACATTGCTGCATCCCTTATTCTCAAGCTTGTCTCTTCCTGCCTTCTCTCAGTGCATTCTTCTGTGCCTTAGATAAATATTACAGCCTCTCTTGTATCCTTGTTAGACATAATATAAGCACTCAGTAAAGATATCTCTGAATCTCCAGAGTATTCAAACATCTGGCATCAGGATGATTCATTCGAGGAGTGCTGTATCCCTAAGTCAAATCATGAAATCTGTCATTTTAGACATTAAGCTCTTAGAGAGCATCCAAAGGAGGGCTGTGAGGATGGTGAAGGGTCTGGAGGAGAAGCCTGAAGAGGAGTGGCTGAGGTAACTTGATTTGCTCAGTTTGGAGAAGAGGAGACTGAGGGGAGACCTCGTTGAGGTCTGCAACATCCTCATGAGGGGAAGTGGAAAGGCAAGCACCAATCTCTTCACTCCCGTGACCAGCAACAGGACTCAAGAAAATGGCATGAAGCTGAGTCAGGGGAGGTTTAGGTTATATATCAGGAGAAGGTTTTTCACCCAGAGGGTGGATGGACACTGGAACAGGCTGCACGAGCCTGTCTGAGTTCAAGAAGCTTTTGGACAGCACTATCTGGCACATGGTATTATTCTTGAGGTGTCCTGTGCAGGGTCAGGAGATGGACTCTACGATCCTGGTGGGTCCCTTCCAACTCACCATGATTCTATTAAAGTGGCTCATGATAATCATGTGAGAAAAACTGCACTATTTATGCTAAAATTGTCTAACCCACAGACAGATTTTCAAAATCCCCCCCCCAAAAAAACCCGAAACCCAACAGAATCCATCCTCATCCACCTGTCTCATCTGACTTACAGTGAACTCCACAAAGAAAACGATATATGAAACTTCCCTTTCATCACTCACAGAAAACTCCACACCTAACCTTCCTGGAGGGCTTGCTGGCCCTATAGCTTGACTTAAGCCCACATTTTCTTCTTCCCAGCTTTTTCTTATGTATTGACACACAGTTCCTTGTGAGCAGTCATAGAAATCTACGCTTTTAAACTCTGCATCCTTCTTAACCTTTAAATACATTAGAAGAAGTGGCATAACAGAAATAAATAAATTGCTCCCTGTGCTCAGCGAAGATAGGGCAAAAAGCAATAGGGTTATAATGCAGCAAAAGATATTTAGGATTCCGACAGGCTTGTGGCAGAAGATTAAAATCAGACATCTAGTTTTCATTTAGCTCAATATACTGGACTGAATGCTGTGATAAGTCAAGAGGTGATCACTTGTGGTATCAGACATGCCTGCATTAATGGACCGGGGAAGAGACAAACACTTTAGAGCTTTAACAGCCTCATCTATCTGATTTCATCTGCCAAGGCAAATCTACCACAGCGTCTAGTTTAACCATTAAAGTAAGAATTCTTAGCATTAAGTGCAGTCCAACTTTGGAATAATTTGTGAAAAGATATTGGCAGAAAATATATTCTAAGCCTCTGTAAGAAACAACTTCAGTAAACATCAGTTAGGAGTCTTTGATCCTGCATGTGATACAGGCAGAGGAAGATAAGAGTTTTCTCAGTGAACTCATGGACTCCCTTCCCCTTCTGCTTCTTGCAGTTTTTTGAGCAAATCAAATAATTTTTAAAAATTATTTGTTAAGAAGAGAAACAAACGATGCAAAAGTAATTGACATAAACATTTCTTTATATTTAAAATTTTGAGTTCATTCTTTTTCCAATTCCATATGTAGTTATTTTGTTATCAACTTGGAAGGGTAACTAGTTATATATCTAATTATATAATATGTTCATAATGTCCTCACATCTAGCAGTAAACAGGATTTTTTAAAATAAATATGTTGCTGATCGTTGATGCTTTTTTCCCTACTAAGTTCTTTATCCTAATATCTAGACCAAGGACAGCCAGTTAATTCTAGATGCCTTCTTGTATAAAGGGAACTCTTCTGCTTTGCCTATTCACAATTACCAACGCATAACCAATGAAATGTTTATCACACATATATATATCTACTATGCATAGTATATTTAGCTTAGTTTGCAGTGTTGTTTTGAAAAGTGTCAAGTTTTATTTTCTTAGCTGTTTAAAATGAATACTGTAGGCAGAAGGCAAGGGGCTTGCCAAGCTGATATGCTTCAACTCAGTGTATTTATTGCCAATGCTACTAATGCACATAGCGGAGTACAAACTAAAAGTAAAACATTAGAAATAATCTCCACAGATATGCCCACATTCTGTAAAAATATCACATAATTAATAATTATCTAAATGTACAATTTGTTTTGTGACTTATGCAAAATAGTTCTTCCTGACATTTCAGTTTATTGCTTCAGCCTGAGTTTCTCTGCTGAAATTTGTGGTTGTATATCTCTATGGTAACCCTGGAGGAGGGAATGGAAGGGTGCCCAGGGAAAAGAAAGGAAGGATGCTGCAAGAAGGAAAACAACATGAAACTGAGAAAAACTCAATAAAAAAAAAAAAAAAAGAAAAAAAAAATTAAACCAGAACCAAAAACCACAATAAAAAAGGAATTGCAACAGATTTTGTAGGAGTCTAGACCCACACAAAAAACAGTCCATGGCCAAATAAGAAAAATAAATTAAACACATATTTTGAATGAAAGCCCTGAAGACCCTTGTGCTGAATAAGTCATTCTTTTTATTATCAATGCACATCTAATCTGGGGACAGTGGAAGGAAAAGCAGGAAAAGATGATGGGTTCAACAGGTAATTTTAAGTAACCTAATATTGATATCTATGCTTCTTGGGTAATCTACAGTTAATTAAAACTTTTATCTGACTTTTTACACCTAAGTAAAGACACCTAGGTTTTGAGTATTGTCCTACATAGCTAAGGGAAACACTGTCAGCTCCAAAAGGTGGTTTCATCCTATCAGATGTGTCCATTACTCAACATTGATTTTAAGAGGTGACTGACTCTTAATTCAGGTACGTGAGAAAGGCATTTAAAATTGCCACCTGTTAATTAAGTTGACTGGTGATGTTTTGCTTTTTAGAAAGAGTGAACTTACTGTTTTGAGAATAATGAAGGTTCTGACAGTGTCTGCCTTCCTCCTAATCCCAAAGTCATTGCTTATGTGAATAAATGCTACATTAAAATGTGTAAAGAGCTGGAACTAGGTCTTAAATCACTGTCATCCATCAAACAGTGCCTGACTACTTGTTTTTTCATTACCTTGTGTATAAAATCTCAATGACTACAAGGTAGGGTGGAAGACAGGAAGAGTTCATTAAACTTCTCTATATTACCTATTTCATGAGAAAATGAAAATGGAAAATAGAGACAAATGAGTTCCAAAGTTATTTAGAACAGATTTCCCAATAAATAAAGAAAAAAAAATAAAAAGAATCCTGAAAGCAAGCTTTATACTTTAAGTGCCCTTAAAGTATACTAATTATCTTTTGATTCTTCATCAGACACAAAAAGACATAGTTGTGTTTTCTGCTTGAATTACTTACTTTGTAGTTTACGGAAAAAAATTACACAAGGTTTCCAAGACAATAGTGCAGTTTGCACATTTCTTTTAGACAGATTAAAAAATCTCTACTGGATACGAATATATCTCACATCACCCACTATCCTACAAAATCAATATGGATCATTGTGCACAAAAGCATTCAAGTGTGTTAAGAACACTTGGTCAGTAGGGTAAGAGAATGTACGAAACCACAGATACCATCTTTCAAGTCAAGTCCTTAAGCAAGAAGCTCATCTATCCTCTTCTGTTGTTTTCATAAACATCTACAGGACAAAAATACATATAGAAAACCTCATTGCTTATCTATTATCATCAGAAAAGGAAAAGAAAAACCAAAACCAAAAGCAGACATAATGGTATCAAATTTTTGAAATCTTGTTTTGTTAAAAAAAAAAAAGGAAATCATGATCACATCAGTAGTTTTAAGGTAAACATATGCAGGTATTCTGCCTAAGAGTGCCAAGGCAGTAGAAGGATTGAAAAAAATGTTTATTTCAGATGCAAGGGCCACTTTTGTACAATGCAGCTCATCAGACCTTCAGGGGCAAAAAGGCGAGTTCCCGCCTCCTCAGGGCCCCCTTTTATCCTCTCTGTTTCTCCCCCGCCTTCCCAAGGCCTCTGTGCATGTCTGTTAGGGCTGTCTGTCTCCTCTCACATACTAGAGAGAGAGGCTGAGAACTTTTCTTGCTATGCAGAGGGAGAAAGCATTGAAACTGCCTTTGAGAAAGAGTTACTATTTAGGTAGAAAGCTTTCCTAGAGAAAATTGAGCTTCTAACTTTTCGTTACAAATTCTTCTGGAATTGTATCTATCCATACAGTAGTACAGCCTATCTGTCACATCTTTACCTCTGTGGAGAAGAGCTGCAGAGTGCTTTCATGTTCTCTTGCTCCCTTTCCCATGTGTTCTTGCCCTACCACAACCCACAAGTTTTACAGTAATTTACAGTACTTGTAAGAGAGATGAGCAGGAACACATGAGTCAGGGTTTCCCAACTGATGATCTCTCAGTCATTAATGGTTTGGTAGATCAGTCACCTGGGCTTTCCTATCATATAATCAGAGCCTCAAAGGGAGCTTACTGGATGATATACTCCTGCTGCTATCCAGTGTCAGTGTCTCTGCCCTTCATTTCTGGAATGTGGTGTTTGATAAATCATACATGACAGATGACTGCGTTAGTGTCTATGAAGGTAAGATTCAGCTTCTTATTCAAAATTAAAACAGTATTGATATTAATTTTGTAGTTTTTCTTTTTAGACAAATATTCTGAGTCATATAAAGTGCAACCTTTTTTGTTTTATTTTGCAACAAAATAAAGTAGTACTGAATATTTTTAAGACATGTTTTTGAACTCCCAACATCTACAAAGATGAAGAACCTAGGAACACAGTATCTGTAGACTTCGTATCTACTCTGCCATTTATGTCATAAGAACTTTCATGTGAGTTACCAGAAAAATTTTTAATTAAATTTCAGTGATGAAACCACCGTACATACTTCTGTTATACCATTCTGCACTCCTATGCTTGTTGAAGTATATCCAATTTAAATGGTATGTTTCTATCCCTCTAAAACAATTAGCTTTTTTTTGGGTGCTTTCATGTTACAGAACTTTTTGTTTTCACTGATCATACTATACATTACTCACCCAGGTATAACAGTAGTGCACAGAAAATATAAGGCAGAAAGTGAAGGATGCAGTTCTGTTGATAACATTTTGATGGAATACCAACACTCAAAAAAAAAATACATACTCAGCTCAACAGTGACTCATACACTTGAAAGTGAATTGGAAATTTGGGTAGGCAGAAAGTAATGATTAATGTTGGAATTTTACAGCAGGAAAAACTTCTTAGTCCTACTCAGTCTGAAAAGGCTTTCAAAAGTTGTGGGAGTTATGAAAGTAAATTATATTCTTCCACTTTTTTATTGTTAATAGAAAGGAAGGGTAATTAGCATCCTGTTGCTTTTATCCAGTTGCAGAAATTGACATTTTCATCAAGTAGCAAGATAGAAAGTACTAGCAGGAGAAACAGTAACTATAACTGATTCCCAGACTGTGGTCAATCCATGAATTTCTGAGGGTCTGTGTCACCATACAAACAGATCACAGGGCATCCAGAACAACATGACTAAAGAGGACTCACAGCTGGCCAATCTCTGCACTGACTGCAGTTCAGAACAACAGCCTGTGACCAACAGTATTCAGGTGATAGCATATCAGAGGCCACTACACTGTGCTTTTACTTGGGTCCTGACATGCTACTTAAGTTCACAGCATGCACTTCTCTTTTTCTCAAAACACATGGTAGTGATTGTTCTTTGCCATCTTCTTAAGGATAAATCCTTGGTATGTGTCTATTCTATTTCTGTGTCCTGCATGAAACTTTGGAAGTGGTAGGGTTTAAAGGAATCAATTTACTACATGCAATGCATGTAGAAAATTTGAGCAGGTGGAAGATATCATGAATCTTTAGGAGAAACAAAGAAATAAACAAAACTAAACTAAAACAAATGAAATAGGAGGGGAAAAAAAAGAAAAACAACCATCACCCCCTTGTCATGGCAGTCAGAGGAAGTCCCAGATGACTGTAAATAGGGAAACATTGCACCCATCTCTAAAAGGATAGAAAGGAATACCCTGGGAACAACTCGCTTGTTAGCCTCACCTCTGTGCCTGGGACAATCATAGAAGATCCTCCTAGAAGCTGTGATAAGGTCCATGGAGTACCAGGGGGGTGATTTGAAACAGCCAGCACAGCTTGAGCAAGGGCAAGTCCTGCCTGACCAACCTAGTGCCTTTCTCCAAAAGAGTGACTACAGCAGTGGACAAGGGAAGGGCTACAGATGTCATCTATCTGGACTTCTGTAAGGCCTTTGACAAGTTCTCTCACAAAATCCTTCCCTTTGTATTGGTGAGAGATGGATTCAAAGGGTGGACTATTAGATGGATTAGAAAGTGTTTGGACGGTCGCATCCAGAGGGTTGTGGTCAATGGCTCAGAGTCATGATGGACATGAGTGGTGTCCCTCAGGATTCTGCACTAGAACCAGTGCTATTCAGTGTCTTCATCAATGACACAGACAAAGGGATCAAGTGCACCCTCAGCAAGTCTGCAGATGACACTAAGCTGAATGGTTGACACACCTGAAGGACAGGGTCATCCAGGGAGACCTGGACAAGCCTTGTGAAGTGGGTCTATGAGAACTTCATGGGATTTAACAAGACCAAGTGCAAGGTGCTGCACCTGGATCAGGGTAATCCCCGATATCAATACAGGCTGGTGGATGAAGGGATAAAGACCAGACATGCCGATAAGAACTTGGTGGTGCTGGTAGATCAGAGGCTGGATGTGAGCCAGCAACATGCCCTTGCAACCCAGAAAACTTCATCAAAAACAGAGTGGCCAGAAGGTCAAGGGAGGTGATTCTGTTCCTCTGTTCTGCTCTCGTGAAGCCCCACCTGCAGTGCTGCATCCTGCTCTGGGGTCCTCAGCAGAGGAAGGATGTGAACCTGTTGTAGTGAGTCCAGAGGATGGTCACAAAGATAAAAAAAAGGGTAGATCACCCCTCCTATGAAGGCAGGCTGAAAGAGCTGGGGTTGTTCAGTCTGGAGAGGAGAGGTTTCCAGGGAGAACTTACAGAACTTTCCAGTACCTGAAGAAGCTACAAGAAAGCTAGAGAGGGACTTTTGACAGGTTCTATCCCTGGAGGTGTTCAAAGCCAGGTTGGATGGGACTTTGAGCCACCTGGTCTAGTGGAAGATGTATGTCCCTGCCCATGGCAGGGAGGTTGGAACTAGATGATCTTAAAGGTGTCTTCCAACCTAATCCATTCTATGATTCTAAAAAAAACCCTACCCAAGTCCAAAATCAAACAAACAAGAATCAAAAAATAACAAAAAAAAAAATCCACAAAAAAACCCCAAACCAAACAGTCTTACAAAACAACCCAGAACCCAGTAACCATTTCATTACACTGAAGATTCTAGATTTAAAATTCATAGTTCAAGCTTTGATCAGAAAATGGATGTCTTTTGAAAACAGAATCTATGAAAGTACTTTTCAAATGCAAAATAATATCTAATAAACAAACTGTTGATGTTTGACTATTTTTGGATATCATTCTCTGAGTTCAATGCACTGAACCATTTTCTAGCCTAATGACAAATTAAGAGAAGAGGTAAAAATATTTACCATTTAAATTCACTTAGGGAAGTGGAGTCCTTAGCTTTTTTTCCCATCTGGTAAAATCTGCATTAGGGAATAAAATTTCCTTGTGCATTTTTCACTTCCACAGAGTTTTTTACTGGCATACAAAAATTCAGAGATTAGAGAAAGGACATGTGGAAGGTTTCTTCAATGCAACTCGGTTTAGATCCTGTCAAGCCTGAAGGTGTTCTAACATAAAAGTAAAGGACCTCTGGAAAATTAATGTTCAAAATGGGAATGAGACAGTGAGACTTCATCTCTCTTCATTCTTTTATCCTGCCATAAAAATATGAAGAAAAGAACAAAATAAAAGTGTTTCCAGAACAACCTTCAGTAATGTTTTCTGTTTTTTTAGTGGATAATTGTAGCCAGAGAGTTGTAACTGTCAGTAGAATATCCACAAAGACAGATCAACATAGGAAGGCAAGGATAGAGGGGTTTGTTTGGTTCTTTAACTCTTTTTGCACAAAATATAAGAGATACAAAGATAACTTTATCATAAGCTCCATGGTTTAAGTCCCTGCAATAGCAAAAAAATTATTTGTATTAAAAATCAGGATTTCTTTTGGTTTTGGAACAGAACATCTAAGACAAAGGAAAAGCCTATGATGGGGCCTGCTAATATAACTTCCGGGAATCATATATTGTGTTTATATGTTACCTTGCAAGAGATTTCTGAAGGTCATCTGGATTTTCTGAAGGTAATCTGATCCAGCCTCCTACTCAGAGATAGTAGGTCAGCCTCCAATCTATATTTAGTTTCAGCTTTAGATCATAGTCAAGCGTTGAATATTTCTGACCTCTCAGAAATTTGTTGCAGTCTTTGACCACTCATATTATGAATTTTTTTCCTAAAATCTATTCACAATTTCCCTTGTTGCAGCTCATGTTCATGACCTCTAATATCTTCACTGTCCAGTGATTCTTCTGAGAAGAATCTGACTCTGTCTTTTCTGTGCTTGTCTTCTGGGTGCTTGAAAACATCTTTTCATTTTGTCTTTTCCATACTGTCAAAATCAATGCCCCTAGTCTTTCCTCCCCTTTTCTTGAATATCTTGTGTTCCAGACCCCTAAACCCCTTGGTGGCCCTGCACTGACTAATTCCTTTATGTCAATGCTTCTTGAGTATGGGGGAGACCAAAACCGGGTATGATACTTTGGATGCTGCATTCTTAGTGCCAAACAAAGTAGAATGACTGGTCTGCTGGCTACACTCTTTCTCATATAGCCCAGCATGCAGTTATTCTTCATTTCTGCAAGAACACATTCCTGAATAAGGTTTGGCTTGTCTACTGGGATGTCTCAACCTCTTTCTTTGTAACTGCTTGCTAGCCAGTATGTCCCCAACCTTTACAGGATGTTACATTCAGCTTTGTTCGACTTCATAAAGTTTCTGCCAGCTTTCCCCAGTTTGATACCATCTGTGTATGTCTGAAGGTGCACTTCAGCCCATTGTACAGGCCAGAAACAAAGACATTAAACAACATCAGTCTCAATATCAGTCCTTGAAAATGACTGAGATTCATTTGTTTTTCCAAACTTGAATATTACCATATCCCACATGTGGGATCAGGATATACTGTGACTGTGTTGCTGCTTC
>NW_016690233.1:3927293-4056430 GCF_001604755.1 Lepidothrix coronata | reverse complement strand
ATACAGATTTTCTCAGTACTATTCAAGATCCTACCACCAATAAGAAATTACTATCAACTGCTTTCAGGAGATTGATGCTAAAGTGTTTTGTATTCCTTTTTTTTTGATAAGGTTCGAGGACTCAGAACTACTCACTCTCTGGTTTAGTCAATATACTCAACCAAGTGTAAGAATTATACTTTCATAAGAAAGTTTACCATACGGGATATGGGAAGACAGTAGTTCATATTGTATTCATATTTCAAGCATAAATAAGCATCCTATACCTTTAGTTTGCGCTGAAGAAAAGGCAGCAAAATGATAAATCTGAGCTAATAAATATCCACTAATGGTGTCACAAAGATTTGGGATATCTCAGTTTGAGGGCAGAGTACTTTTTGTTTTTGTTTAATGTTATATATATATATGATTTATACAGTCAAGACTGGTTAAACCATGGTGTTCAACTTGATTTCCATCTTTATGTATCATTTTCTAGACAAGCCACGACTTTGATCATAGATTTTCCGACTAGAATTAGGAATGCTTCCTCATATGGAAAATTACTGCAATGTGTCAGAGAGCACTCATGGTAAAATTATGATGCTGTTGGTAAAACAAAATGACTCTTCAGATGCAGAATAAGCTACGTGTATGAAAATACATTTCATCAGTATGACTGTGATGTCACTAGAAACTGCTGCTGAATTAACTGTGTAAATTATAAGGAGCAATGTAGGCTTGGCCTTACAGATACATTTTAGCCCTGCCTACCTTGCTGGTTTTTTGTGTTTGTGGGAACATATGTCTATGTCTTATTCAGAGCAATACTGTATTATTTAGTATTTGTAAATTACAATAGGATTCTGAAAACAAAATTGTTAAATTAGAAAGTGCCTTCAGCATGACCTAGCATAGTCATAGCATGGAAAATTTCCATAACTACAGTATATAACAAAGTTTTAAAATGAAGAATTTTTTAAAATTTATTTTAACTGATGCTTAAGTAAGAAACTGTATTATAATTACAAAATTATAGAGCCTTTTTTCCCCCTCCTTTTGTTCATAAAACTCCAATTTATTATATTTTGTGGCCTATTTAATTGCTGTGTCTGCTTACTTCAGTCATGTTTCATTACTCTATTGACATAGCAGAACATATTATTACTGATACAACCAAATGTGTCAGAACAAAAATATGGTGCAGTAACCTGGGAAATTAAACAAAGATTATTTTTTTCTTTCATGTTCAAAAAAAAAAAGCAGAGATGTAATAAAACCCTGAAAACATTGTTAAAATTATATTTAAAACTTTAAATTTGTAATCTGCCATGGTTCATGTGTAAAACATTACGCATCTAGGCAAACACAGAGTAAAGGTGCAGATTCTCCTTTGTTGTTAATAAGGGAAATAACCGTACAGCAGTCTGGCAGGCTGCCCATTTTTGGGAATATGTGACTTAAATCTGATCCATTCAGCAGGTCCCTGTTCAACATCTACTAAGTCATGCAGCTCCATGTGACTGCAAAAGGGAGAGAATTGTCACTTCACACAAAAATCTACCTCAGCTGCTCTGACTTTGAGGCAGATGTGCAGAATGAGCTGCATGCAAAATTTAAGGAAAATAAAGAAATTATGGCACTGTAGGGATACAACGATTTAAAAATAATGCCCAAAGTGGTAAATCTTTACTGCTACCTATGTTATGGAAGGCTCTTTGTCCTTTCTTATCTTAACAAAAAGTTGAAAAGCTGGAGAAAGAGGGGAGATGGTTAGTTACTTTCTTAATGGCAGCACAATGATGAATAAAACAGAAACTGTTTTATTCAGTACACAATATTTGTTTTTCACAGATATTGACTTTCAAGAGCTTTCTGCCTTGCTTTCTGTCCAACTATTTTTAGATTTCTGAGAGGCAAGTAAAAATTATACTGATGACTGTAGAAGAAACAATATAGTAAACCTCCAAGAGGAATAATGTACCAAAGGTGGCAGAGTCACAGCAATAAACATGTTGTATTTCCTCATGTGACTATAAAGTGACCTTATATATGTGGAAGTTTAGATGTACAATACTACTGAAAAACTGCTGTTGTTTCTATTCTCTTTCTGGATAAGTCTCTAAACTAAGGTACATTTGACTTAAAAATATGTCTTAACAATGTTTTTATTATATTTACTGATACTATCCTAATCAGATCTTTTTAGCTAGCACTTTGGAAGATAATGAAACACCAGAAATTCATTCAGGATTGTTTTCTCATTTCAACTGTACTTATTATACCTAGTTGATGTTAGATGGTACTCTACTATTTGCAGTTTTTACTCCATCTTTTCTTTTGGAAACAAGCAAACAAGCAACAACCCTCAAATATTTTACCAAAGAGTGAACAAATTCATTTTTCTAATAAATACTCTGCAACAAGACTTGGCTTTCTTTTTCTGTGCTATATCACAATCAGCATTGGAGTTACAACCAACACTGAGGTTTTGCTGAAGATTCCCCAGGAACAATACTTCTTCACAAGCTATTGACTTGTATTTCCGAGTAATTCTGGTGACCCCAAGAGAACTTCTTGCCTGGGACTCCTCCTGTGGAGCTTACACTGTCAAAATTCTGGTTTAATATGGGTGTCATAAAAAATTAAAACTTTGAAGAATATGATTCTTTCGTAAATGCCAGGGGGTTATTACTTGAAAGATACTGGCTCTAAGATGTAATGCGACTCTAGAAGATTTTTGTCTCAATAAGCTAATTACATGAGCCAAATGCTGTGAAGATAATGGGACAGAATATTCTGAAAAGACAGAGAAAATGTGCAACAGAAGCTGTTGTATGATTTGCCCATATGACATTTTCAATAAAACTGTGAAACCTGGTCCAAAGTTGATACTAATTTATTTGTGTCCCATGGAGAGATATTACCATCACTCTCCAAAAAGTACATTTATTGAGACTACAGCAGCCAAGCATGTGTAGTTACCTACTAAATACTGGTATATTAACTATAACAAGAAGCTCTATTATAAAAATCACAAGGTTAATTGGATTTCCAGACCATTATTTTAAACTAATTTTTTTTGTGCTCAGGTTATCTACAATCCAACTATATTGGCGGGTGGGTTGGGAGGCAGATACTAAATTATAAAAGTAGTGCTCTTTTAGCTAAGGAGTCAAGTCTGGACTGTCATTTGGCAACAATCATCATGCTATCTAAAATATGTTACAAAGATATTGCTCAATAACAAGATTATATTGCTAACTACCTGTATATATCACCGCTTACGTTAAAAACAGGGATATTAGAAACTTATAAACGCCCAAGTGAATATACTGTTCTAGAAAGTCACATAAGGACTGTTGAGCTCAAAGTTGGTTTATGGTAAGCACACAGATGCAAAAGGCAATAGCCTTTCATGAAATGACACTGGCCTGCTTGTGGTCAGTGAACAACAAAGGAACAAGAAATAAATTTTATCTGCAACTTCCACAAAAACTGTGCAGTCATCAGATCTAGAAGCAGAATATTAAGAAGCAATAGATCAGATGGTACCTATGAAATGGGCTGAGCAAAGCCATACAGTGATTCATATCCAGGAGACAAGATAAAGCAAGGCAGCCTTGTGAAGCAGGTCTAGACCACAAAAATGATAACACCCTCTGATCATGTCTAAGTTCCCCTGCTCTTTTCCATAAAATTTCAAATATTGAACCACTAAACTGTCTTTTGAAGTGAAACTTAAATTCTTATTAATTGCCAATGACATTTGTAAAGATTTGATCTAAATTAATTGAGGATCAAAATATTCTTTGGTTTTAAATCTGAGGGTTTTACTTTATATAGGTCTTTTGAAAAAATGAACGTTTTGGCACTCGTTTGATCTCCAGGATGACTGAGTTCATCGTAACCCAGCACAATCCACAATGAATTCAGTTCTTATTCCAGTACTCTCCTTCCCCTTATTAATGTAAGAAGTCCCCATTAGATGTATAGAGTGTAAATGTTAGGTTGGATCACTCCTTTATTCCCTGTGATTTTTAAGAAAGTCTAACATCCTGATGTTACAACCTGGCTCTGAAGGTGAGAGTTCGCAATAGATCCCTTGGGGTGAATTAGAGAGAAATGACTCTGAATGACTGATGTTTATTTTAGAAAAACTTGATTGCAATGGAAAGAAGGTATGTAGCCATTTTGGTTATTATCTATAGAAATATAACAATATAATATAAAAATATTTCTTAAGAAAATATATAAGAAAAAAAGAACAAGAAAAAAAAAGTAGATAGTGGAAAGATATCATCACCCATTGATCCATCAATGAGACTTGATTGTTACAATTTAAACGTCTGTTATTCAAAGTGATAGTAACAGTCCTGATCCACTGGGGGTGGGGGAAGCCCACAAAACTCAAAGTTCAATATACGTTCAGGGTGAGGTGAGAACACTTAGGTACCTCCCCTGAAGGAGGAGTTTAACACTGTCTTTTGCAACCCTGTGGATCATGTTCAGTCCTCTGGTGGAAGGTCCCAGCAACAAGTCTGGGAGAGGGCGGGAGAAATTTTACATCTTAGCCAGTTGTATAAGAGAGGACATTGGCATGACAAAAAACATTATCCCTTGTCCCCAGGACATTCTCCTATTGGGCTTTTCCCCTTATCTAGCTAAAAACCCAGCTTGCTGCTAAACAAGGTCTGGGGGTGGGTGGGCACTCCCTCTGTCATATTCAGGTCAGAGGTTTTGCCACCACGCGCAAAAAACTCTCCTCCTCCCCTTTGGCTGGGGGGTGCAAACCTGGCCTCCACAAAGCACCTGCTGCTTTTGCAAATGGCAGATTGTTTGAGTCATTAAGCACTAGCATTTCAGTCTCTCACACCTGACAGACCTCAGAATAGAGCATACCCACTCAGTTTCAGTACAGTGATTATAGCTGGGCACTGAGTTTAGCCGGGCACGTACTGTGGAAAAGGCATATCCTACTCAACCATCTTCAATTGTTTTACTAAAAAGCAGGAAATTAAGCAGGTTAAGGATAAACTGAAGGTACAAAGGGTTATTCAGAAACCATACACCAAAGAACTCTATCCCTCTACTATCTCTTAAATTAATGTTTCTACAATTAATTGACGGGTATTGCTTTATTATTTGAATTAATTTCATTCATTATTCTTCAGTTAATTGGATGTTCATTTGAAATAAATTTGGCTGGAAACAAAATACTTTAGCTAACAAAATATTAGATAATTTATTATCTTGCATTAAAAAGTCTATAAAGGATGACCCTGCTCATTACAGGCCAAGAAAAATTGGAAACAAGCTGTTCACCCTGTTCTTTCAAATTTAATTAAAAATTAAAGCTTTGATCGTGACAGTATTTTTAAACAGATGAGAACAACCTTTGAAGATTGTCCACTTTTTTGCATTGCAAGAAGGCCTTCTTTCTATACTAATTTCCCCCCATCAAAAAGTTTTTGACAATTGACTGGTGACTGGAAAGATTGTGAAGTGAAAGTTATTCTAATTCTTCAGATATTTCAGGCTTTCACAATTCTAAGGTCAAATTAGGGAAGTAGGAGCAGAATTCCTCTCTCCTGTTCTCTTGCAGTGTTGTCAGAATGGGTAAGAGAAGACAACTAACCTCTTCAGAAATTCAGAGAACCTCCTCCCTGGGAATGTCTCAATCAATTCTGAATAGATAGTACAAGGCTGTGAATAAAAAAAGCTTGACTTTTCATTCACATATTGACCACTGTAAGGTATTTTTCAGAAGTCCTGGCTTAAGGATTTCAAGGCTATATATTGTTTGCATTGTGTTTTTGCGGATCAATTCTGATACATCCTGGTTACCTGTATGAGCTGCTTTTGTCCCTGGATTCTTCTCAGACAAATGGTGCTTTTTAAACTATTAAATAATAAAAACAAATAAAATAGTAATACTCAGCTTCTACTCTCCAGACAAGTCTGCAATACCAATCACCATATGGAGGAAGAAGAAAGTTTTAACATCTTCCTTGTCTTCATTACTTAAAGTACTGAGATCTCCTTAGTGCATTTCTCCACCTTGACTTTTATGGACTAGTGTATTCATAAAATGTGGAATATAGTATTTTCAGAATGGTTTTGTGATTAATTTTAACTGCTTTCAATTTGCAAAGCTCTTGATGTAAATATTGTTTAATTATTTTTGTAATTTACGTTAACTTCTTCAAACCTAATTGTCAAGATAAAAACCTCATGAGCAGAAGAAATGTCACAGCAGGGTTTAAACAAGTGAACATGTAACCAGTCAAGAGATGGAAAGCAGCCACCTATGGATAATGACAGGGCATTGAGCAGAGTATTGAAGCTAACAAGCTACACAAGAGCTAAATCCACAGCAGAGATGCAGGGCAATCTCAATATGGTACAGCTCAGCATGGCTATGTCCCTTTGTCAAAAGCATTTCAGGGCTGCAAAGAGCAATTCCGCTTAAGATGAGCCTAAAAAATATGAAGAGGAATCAGGAGAAATAATTTCTTGTCCTCTATCTCATCCTATGTAATAACAATCACAATATTAAAACATGCATGTCTCACATGTATATTTTTGCATGTGAGTATGAAACAGTGAGTGAAAATTCAGTATTTTGTACAATAAATATAATCTTATTCCTTCTACACTCTCTTTAAATTTTTTTCATTATTTACACAGATACACACACACACAGCATCAGATCGATAAACCTGAAGAGTTATGATGTGAAAGGGTTTTTTCACGTCCTCATTGAGTTCCTTGTCACATTCTCAGAGGAATTTACTTGTACTTTAACTACACTGGCAAAAAAATGCATTCAGTCCTTGCTTATCTGGACTGTCAAGAGGGGAGAACAACTCCATGGCAGGAAGAAGACAATGCTTAAAACACAGTTTCCCACTCCATCTAAGAACATTTGGTAGAAGAGTGGAGCTTTTTTACTTACACTTTCAATTCAATACAGAACTCAAATGCCCATGTATAGTGGCTAACTTAATAAACTGTTTCTAATTGCTCTGAATTTTTTGAGTAATTAATTTTTCTATAATCAAAATAGATGTCTAAATATTAAATGTTTAAAGTTTTGTAAACTGAATTGTTTAGGGGAAAAAATGAATCAAATCTAGAAGCTGTTCAACACTGAGAGGCCAGAGGACTTATAACATGGCATTGCTCAATCAGGTGATCTACAGAGGGTTTTAAGTGCTCTTTTTGAGCATCATCTATAGGCTATGGTCAGAAAAAAATACCATATTAGAAAGATCACTGATCTTTCAGGTAATATAATTGTGTTTCATATGTTCTTTCTATCTCAATATTTGGTACTATTTTTCCTCATACCATCATCAAGATCAATGTTTCTCCTTTCAGGAAAGTTTACTTGTTTCTTATTCTGCAGTGCTGCACCTTTCTGCCTATGGAATTAATTCTTTAAAAATATAAACCTACAGAACAGCTATTAAATGAACCTTATAACTGATAGATAGAGGACTCACAGGGGAAAAAAAGATACTAACTAACAAAAAAAAGCTCTGATGTTAAAAAGATGATCAGAAGCAGAAATATACATACTTAGGAGTGTTTTTATCATTTTTTATCACTTTAACAGAAAATCACAGAGTGCTATGAATTAGAGATTTAGAAAGCAGAGGAATCTCAGTTTACTGCCACAGATGATATGTTAGTAACACAATCCTCTGAAGAAGGTACATCGCTCAATATTTTGGTATTTCCCAAATCACCTATGAAATTCTTACTCATTAAAGAACATTTTTGACAAACAAAAATGGCCTGGTCTAATAACACAGCAGCAAAGTCATTGGAACTGCAAACACATAATAGAGGAAAGAATTTTGACCAAATAGATACATAAGTTTTTTCATTTCTAAAAGTTCTGTCATTTTTTCTTACAAAAATATGGTTAGTATATTTATTTAGTTATATTTATGGTAGTCATTTAAAAATGTGCAAGAATGTTGCTTCAAGTATTGCTGCAATGGAGCTTTCACTCTATGAGTGATAAATAGCTTTAGGAATCACTCAAGGAAATAAAAGTTCTTCGGAGATGTTTTCTGACAATCATTACTGCCACACCTAGCAGGACAGCAATGGATGTTTGGTGTGACTCAACAAAATTTGCTTGACATCTTCCAACAGGAAGAGCATGAAACCAGTTTCGGTGAATGATGAAGCTGAAAGAATTTAAGATATTCTCAGAACAGCAAGAGCTGTTTTTTACTGAAATTGCATGAGATAAAACTTTACACAGAGTGGATCAGAACCTCTAGTGTATGTCACATCTTGATTCAAAGGCATGATTACAAGCTGGCAACATCACAAAATGAAAACAGATATGAATAATGCAGACAACGAATGAACAATTAACATGCATTTTATATTTATTAATCCCTGCTCTGACACATCATTAGAGATACTATCAAGCTTTTGTCTTTTGATTTTACAAAACCTTACCAGAAAACATGTTCCTTGGGAAGTTCCCATCTTGAGAATCTGCTTTTGGAATATCTACACAGCCCATAATACAAAATCAGCATCTCCTCCTCAGCCAGCTTTACTCTGTATGTTCTTCTGGATTGGTATGTCAGACATTCTGATGTCATGAACCCCATCTCTCCCACTTAAGCTTCCAATTTCTGAAGACTGGTGCATCCTCTTAAATGACCTGTTTATTCCCTGCTGTTTCCTGCCTTAGTCTACCTTCAATCCTATCTTTTAGCTTCAGTCTTTAATCGCAGTATTACCTTTTTTTACAAAGTCTTTTGCCAAGCTTCCGATCTGTTCTACCTTCTGTACTGCTCTCTGTTCACCAGCACAACCACAAAGGCATTGGATGGCCTTTGAGCTTCCTGCTTTGTAAAGATAATTTCAACATTAAGCGTATTTGTATTTTAAACCCACAAACTGAAAGCTTATGAGGTAACTATTGATTACAATGGAATTTCTGCTGGCTTGTTTTAAGAGGCATTTGCTTCACAATATTTAAAGTTCTCACCAAAATTCCTAATGAAGTTATCATCAGAGGTTTTAAAGAATTTGACCTCATTTGACTGTTCTTAAAGAAATTAAAAGGAAATATTAATCTCTGAGAAAAATATTCAATATGTATCATATTCTGCAGAATGCATTTACTGTTACACATATTTTGTAAAATATAAGCCTGCTATTAGTTCATCTGAAGGTCATCAGTATCAGTAATGCAAATGCTTCACAGTTCTTATAAATTTCTCAGTTGCCGAGGGGCTTCTACAATACACAGAAAACTTATTGACCCTCACAAAGCAAACACTTTGGTAATCAGTTTCAAGTCACAACCTGTAAATATTGCCAAATATGTAGCTCTTATAATAATCAGTTTTAAGACTTAAACATTTAAAAAGTAATGCCCAAAGAACAGAGTAGAACTGACCCAATAAGGAAGTTTGTGGTGGAACATTAATGGATAACAGAAAAGTACAAACCTATTGAGAATTACACAAATATTCACACTATATATTCACACTATAAAGAATATTCATCATATTCTTTAACAGGCAAATTCTGACATTACACTTTCAGTTCTTCTGGTAAAGTCACATGGATAGGAAGAGTAAAACATAAAAAGGTAGTGACTGAAGAGAAAACTGTGGGTGTAGATCCGCAAAAGAGAAAACTCTAAAAGGAAACAGTCCTCAGCCATAATACTGCTCCTGATTGTGTAGTGTGTTCTGGGTCCTTGTCTTGTTCTCTGTCACAGCCCATAATCATTTCACTGGGATTTTTGTTGCATCCAGCACTAGAGGAGCCACTCTTGGTCTGGTAGACTCCTTGTTTTTCAAGGAGAGCACAATGTGACTGAAGGTGGCTTCAGCTTTCTCTTTCCTCTTACAAGCATTAACTCCACACAACTTATACAGAATGCTTTGGTATTTGATATCTTCTGTCACTGGAGCTACCGCTCTCTACATTGATATCAGGTTTTGTCCCCTATTTTCTCTTTCAGATATGATTACTGTATAATTTTCAATCCCTTCCACATTTTTGCAGTATCTTTTGCAACTAATAGCAACCTGGTCTAGTGGAAGGTTTCCTGTCCATGGCAGTGGGGTTGGAGCTACATGATCTTTAAAGTCCCTTCTAACTCAAAGCATCCTATGATTCTATGATCTATATTTATGACAATTCCACAGAAATCTGTTTTATTATTTTCAGAGACAAAGAGCTCAATTTTAGCAGGACACATAACTTTTGTTCAGATCATTACTCAAGAGCTCTATTAGAGACCATTGTGTGCTTTTTCAGATTTCCTGCATTTTATGAGCTAGCACTTTATGATCTGGGCTTCTGAGATTGTCATTAAAATAATAATGCTTTATTGATCCCATGATTGGTTTATTTACCTTGCTGTTTCCTGTTTTTAATTACAACAATTAAGAAACTGGCTGAAGTGTTTAGTTTATCAGACTAAATAATGCCAGCTGTTTGGAATTAAAACATGCAGAAGATAGGTAGATTAGACTACACTTAGATAAAAAGTGCAGCCCAATATTTTCCCACCAAATGTTTCCAGTAGATAAAGACCTGATATTGATGATTGCTATTAAAAAAAACCCAAACAAAAAAAAAACCTGAATCAAAACAAACAAAATAAAATAAACCAAAAAACAAACAAACCTCTAAATAATGCTAATGAAAGGAAAATGGAATATAATTTCAGAGGAATCATTTATGATTGAACCATATTTTCCAGTGTATAGGCCACTTAGAAATGCTATTTTTGTTGTCACCTTTCAGTGTGGCCTCATGACACTGCAATTTCTCCTGTTGCTGTCTCATTTCATGTCATTGCTTCTGCCATGGCCTCTGGTGTGACTGTCACTTCTGCATTATACATGGTGATGATGAGGGCAGCAGCAATGGCACCTGCAAGAGTCAGAAAAGAAAGCAAGAGTAAAGGAACAACAAAGATTTCAGCAGGCATTGGATTAATCTCATTGCTTTTTCAGGCAAGAGTTTTTTTGACAATGATCAATTATATACAAGAAATTATGATAAATCTGTCATCTCTTTTTCTTTCATTTCCCCCTTCTTCACTTCACAATGACAGAAAACAGGGAGCTGCTTGAAACTTCAAGAGGGTGCAGCAGGCAAATAGCTGAGCAAAATGTTTCTGGAGAGTTGCTTATTTGCTGAAAAATAGACTCAGGTCAACTGAAACTACTTAAATTAATCTGAAAAAGGAGACTCTTTAAAAATTCCAAAATAATTAATTTGCAAAATTCCAAATGGATTGGAATAATGAACAATTGTTGCAGTATTGTGTTCTGATAGTTCCCTTTTGAAATGTTCCTGAATTACATTTGTAAGATGGGGAGCTGGGGGGAAGAATTGATCTAAATTCTTTTTATTTATTTATTTATTTATTTATTTAAACTGGAAAAATATGCCATTCTATTTGGTTGGGTTTAATTTAAACAAATAACTGAATAGTAATTATTCATCAGACTCTATAATGGTTTGAACAAACCCATAGGAGTAAGGAGACATATGAGAGAGGCAAATGCTGGCATTAAGTTGCTCCTGAGAAGAGCCTACAACTCACCAGACCAGTAGTGAGCAAAGGAAAGGTATGTAAAGTGCTCAGAGAGGACTTAGCTATAGATGTTCTGTTCCCTGCGCTTTCAAAAACATTCCATATGACTTTGGACAAATCCTCATGGAGCCAATTTTCCCAAATTACTTCAGTGATGGAATAAAATATTTGTCTTCAAAACCTTTTCAGTCATAGTATAAAAAACTGGTACCTAAGTTTGCATTCTGTCTTGTTGCATTTTTCTGTACAATGAAGTCCCACAGGTACTCAATGTTTTGACACCCTGACACTGGCAGTTTTAGTCATGGGGGAGCACCACAAAACCCATTTCACGCTGAATCCTTTAATGTACTCAGCAAGGTATGTATTCCTCTTGCATAATATCTTATTTTTTTCCTTAAAGTTGTTAAATATTCTTTTACCTCTCTGGAGAGTGTCTTAGTCATGGGGCTACATCTAAAAGCTATTTTGGACACACTAAACCCTCCTACCAAAATTGACCCCTGATTATTGAACTCCTAAAGATTAACTAGGCTAAAGAGAAGTGCCAAATACAACATGACTCTTTGGTTCAGTAATCAGCACTTTCACTTAGATGGAAGAATCAGGGATTAATTGGCTAATGTGACGACTGCATCTGAGTATGGGAACCAGTTACTGCATCAATATTCCTTAGTGAAAAGCATGGAAATGGAGATACTTCTCATTTGGTAGGACGTAAAAAACACTTGTCAGCCTTTTCAATTTATTCCTCTTTAACATGATATTTTTTTAATCTCTCTCTGAACTATCTAACTGTCCCCGCTCATGCTGTAAGGAACACTGGTGTGTCACCCAGTACTGTGGATTCATCCAGACAGGCAGGCACCAATCAAACAGCTCTGACCTGTGCTGCCGATCATGATAATATTCTTTCTGTTAATTCAACACTCTGCAACACTTCACAGCTTTTTTATGCATTCATCTTATTTAATTGTGGTTTCCTCGAAATGACTTAGGTCTACATAATTCCTACAGAAATAAATGCTCATAAAGGGTTCCCTTCAAACCAACTTTTTTTTCTGAATCTGTTATCTATTGAAAAAAAAGTGAAAGAGTTGTTATTTGAAAGTCAATGCGTTTTGGGGGGTGGGGGGAAGCAGAAAAGTGTGCAAATAGCATACAACAAAACTAGAAGTATTTTCATATGTAATTATTTGAAATATTTAAAGTGTAAGAAAACATTTCAACTAAACTATGACTGATATCTTCAACATGATTGTATGGTGTTAGTCGCAGCATGGATCAGCATTAAAAACTTGAAATCTTCTTTGTGCCTTCATTTCAGCCTTTATTATTTTTTATGAAAGGTAGACTCTCCCTAGACTCAGCCCATTAAAGAAAATTATGCATGGATTTCCTCCATCCCTTTCAATCAACTATGTTCACATCAATGTTGATACAGAAAATTAGTTTTATAGTACAAGGGTAATAATATGATAACTGTTTCTTATGAGAATATAAACTCAAAACTTATAATAATAGGGGAATCCCTGTGTTCTTAAAACTAATTTTGTGTCACCTTTTTCCTGCCAAATGTTACTGTTATCCAATGTAGCACAATATTTCTTTTGTTGAAACATGTTTTTGCATACCATTAGCCATAATGTCCTTAGTTCCCATGAAGATTTTTAGATTATTGCAAGCTTTAAATTTACAATTCCCTCTGAATATTCAACAGGTTTTTCCCTGGAATGATATAAGCAAACTTTATACAAAATATTTTCATGCTTCCTCTTGGTTTATCTTTACATTTCATTTAATCAATGCAACTTTTTTTTTTTTAATTTATCCTTACATTTTAGAAAAGACACTGAATGGAAGTTAATTAATAACAAAGATGAACATTTGAACCACTTATTAATCTACATATATCTTTTTTTTCCCTGGTAAAGTAGATTTATGTATTTTGATCAAATGGTTTTTAAGCTACACATCTACACATTTATTCTGAATCTTAAAAGATATATTTTGGATTTCCAAAAGTAGGTAAATAAAATGTCTATCTTTTTTTCACAATACACCAAGAAACAATAGTATGGTTTTTAAAAAGAGAGGTGGAAAAAAGCCTGAGAAATGGAGCACCTGATTCACAAGGAATTTTTTTTTATATTAAAAAAATAATTGTTCCCATTTTTTACAAAGTATAAAATTAATGTATTCACGGTCTTTGGTAGAGTTACTATTCTTGCCTGTGAACAGGAGTGTAGTTCATAGGGGTATATTTTTTAATATAGCTAAGTTCTCTTTGAGCCAGTAAGAATGAATCAACATGAAAGTGCTATAATTTGCATCTGTCTATTTTAGAATTTAATAATAATAGAAATAAAAGCCAAAACTGTAGTTCAGAAAATGCAGTTGTCAGGTCCTCAAATCTTCACAGAATCCTAGATAATTTAAATAATTCTATCTGCTTATCTTTAGTACATTATTAATCAGTTTGTCTCAAATCAAGAAGTATCAGTTGGTTCATGTCAAGTAAATTATATATAACAATATTTTTTATACACTGAATAATATCTTTAGTACTATTGAAATAGCATGACAGGATCCATGTCTCCAAATCAAAGAATTTCAGGAAAAAGAAGATAAGTTCTTTCTCAAACACAAAATACAATAGCACAATAGTAACACATGAACAGCTGACACACATAGTCCCCTATGACCAACCACTGACATTGTATATGGAATAACTTATTAAAAACCTTGGAGGATACTAAGAGCAAAGAGAAAAAACAAACCATTTCAAATATCCTCTCCTTGATGTGATTATGTAGTCAAGACCGTGTGAATAGTTTGCAATGGGACAGTTGAACAGCCTAATGATGTAGTTTGCATTTGAACTTCAACAAGCCTAGAAAGTGATTTGCTGTGAATGATGAAACATTTAATAGAAAAAAGCCAAAAACCAACCACAAAAAAAAAATGCAAAAACAACAAAAAAACCCCAACCAAACAAACAAAACACAAAAACCAACCAAACAAAAAAATGTAAAAACACAAAAACAAAAGCAAAAGGTTTCCCTCTAGTACCTTTCTCAGATATAGGACTACTATGACAGAAAAATAGAAGTTACTTCAGAAATCAGTGAAGACCCTTGAGAAAGTGAGATGTCTATGAAGAGTAATTGGTTGTTTCAAAGTAGTAATTATTTTTGAAAACTCTTTTTTTGCAATTCAGTTGGAGTTTTAAACAACTTTTGTCCTGCTTCAAAGAGCTTGTATTCAATTTTTTGTGTTATGCTTATTCTTTTTATAGAAAAAATATTTTTACTTGTAAGTATTCAACAATGAAAAAGAATACTCAAATTTATGGGTTTTTAGATTCTTTTTTAATTTATACTAAGGCACACTACATACTTAATATTCTTTAGAAAAGTCAGCTAACTCTTCAGTGCACTTCTGGAACCTTGATGAAAAGTGAAACTCACAATTGTGTAGAAAATATGAAAATAATATTATAATGACAACTAATAATGTCATCTGCAAGTATTGATATCACTTATGTAACAGTTCCATGTTGTATTTCAACAGTCCAAATACCAATTTAAATAACCAGAAAGATTCATGTATACCTCAAAAGTTGAACATCCTGTCTGCCTTTCTAATAGGAAAGAAACATAAGACTTGACCTGTATCCTAAACAGGGAATAGGTCAGTGAATTTAATGCCATTAAGGAAAATATGATGAATCATTTCGCTTTGTTTTCTTTAAGCATTTACTTAATCAATACCAAGACCACATAAGCACATAAAACACGCAAAAATATGCATTACTTTTCTCATGAAAAAATATGCAAAATATTAAAGGAACTCAATACATAAAACTTAAATACTATTTTAGAAAAATACTTCTTTGAAAGTTACCAATACTTGCCAAATTTGTTGTAAAGCAATATCTACGTTCTCCTTCCAAAAAGGTTTTTAACTAAAACACTAAATTATCATTAAAATACATAACAAGTCTGGTGTCTGTTTCTAGTAAAGTGTCAAATCAGATGTAGCAAAGTAATCAAATATGCTCTAGGTATTTCCATGAACGTTTGGACAGAATTTTTCAACAGCTTGTTGTGTGTGCTAATATTCAATAATCAAGAAAGTGTTAATCAGGAATTCTTTGGAGAGAATGCTTAGGGCATAATCTTCTTTTATATATACTAAGGAAAAAAAGACCTAAAGAAGTCAAACTTCCACATCGTCTACAGGCTTAGAGACACTGGATGAAGTAGAAAACTCCCTTTATTAGGTTCCTGACAGCTATCTACATTCTGATTGGTGGGAATTTTCATTCATCACCAGGAAGTAATTGAATTTCAAGTGTATGTACTCCACTGTCCTTCATATTCTAACATTAAAAAAAATACATTATTGCTGTATAAATCACAGTAGCAATAACTTTCTGAAAAACAGTATTAACTATAATTATTACATTGTTTAAGTATATATATAGAAATAAATAAAATATGTATATAAATATTACATTTTTAAAGTGAAAATGTGAGTTTAAAAAATCAATAAGCAGTGATCAATTTACTTTATTTAGAAAGCTAAAGGTTAAATTTTCTTAAGTGTACTAAAACTAATAAAAGTCTGTATAGATGTATTTAGCATACAGAATACTCTCAGAGTATCTATTCTTCCTGCTGAAGGAAAAATATCTTGTCGCGTCTCTTCATCTTACAGTTTTATTGGTTATGCATAGATGCAAAGAAAATACATCCAAGCCATTAAAAAATTGCATGCATCTGGATTATTCACTGCACACTACTCCATCAGCCAACAAGGCATTGTAATTTTTGAAATTTTAGGCCAGATTTTAAAGGCATTTAGGTACCTGAGGATGGAGGTAGAATCCTACTACAATTTTGAGAAGCCTAAGCATCAATTTCCCACAAGAGTCAATGACACTTAGTATTTTGCATGGTTTTGAAATACTAGTAGGTATTTACATGTTTGGAAAAAACCCTGCTAGCCTATCATTCCCCCTTGAAGCAGAGAAGAGTAGCTTAATGTTATGGTCACGGGCCCACAGAAAAAGTTATTATAAAAGAATGGAGATAGGCATTCATGGTGTTCCAGCTATATTGTGGGAAATCCCAATGTGTGACTTTTTACTCTACAGTCAATTATGAAATATCTTGACACAGAGACACACATGAATCATTCTATATTCTACATACACATTAATAAATGCTGAGAACTTCAGTGGGCAGTAATTTGTATTAATGTTCTTTATTTTAATACTGAGTATTCAGGACATTGATTATAGAGTATGTTAACAAACACAGCACTCAGCTTCAGATATGTAGAAAGCAGACTCAGGCATCAAATACAACTTTAATGAATGACCATACTGTTCCACAAATAGCCCTTTTTACTCTTGAGATAGAAAGACAGCAAAATCAAATCACACACCCTCTCCTGAGTGCTCGGTTTCTTCCTGCCCAACTTAATCTAGCCATTTAATACCTTTTCTTCCTACCCTGTCTGATCACAAACAATGGTTACACATCATTCAGATGGAACTTCCGTGCAGCTGAGCAAGTAGCATTTTAAAGGTAGTCTCAGTCCCCTGCTCCTTGCCTATAGGCAAAATCTTAAATTGCCATCCATTTCACTGCATTCCATACATCTGCTAAAACATGATGCAATTGCCTTTCTTCCATGAAGAGTTAGATACTATGTGGAGAGTCAGATTGTAAAAGAGACTCTCTGATAAAAAAACCCCTTAGGTATCTTAAAATTCCTATTCTTCCATAAACTCAAAGTAATTTTTTCTACAGCAATATACTCCTGAAGCTGCAATGAAAATATTCTGTATTCTAGTGGCATTTTATACTTTTTTTAATGGGTGGTAGTGGTGATAGGACGGAAATTAAAGCAAAAACTGCAAGGAGAAATAAACATACAGTTTATTTCCTAGATAAAGTTTGTACTAGGATGTTTTTTAAAAAAAACCATTAATAAGTGGTTCCATTTTCATATACAATACTCTTATAATACAGTCCATTTGCTTTTGTAAACATACCATGAAGTTTTGGATGACAGGTAATTCACAGCTTCAATATCCTACACTAATTGAACCCGGATGAAATAGGGAGAACACTAATCAGAACTGATTTCAAATGCTGCTCACTTGAAGGAGTGAAAATGGTGTCTTCTCCCAAGAGGAAATGTTGATACTGCGTTAAACAGACAAGCCCTGTGATATCCTGTGTCTCTCAGGAGAAACAGGAGTCTAATAAACTGCAAAGTATTTCCCTGTTGAGTTAGAACGCCAGGAATAAGGAGAAAATTTTAATGAAACTACCTCACTGCAGATATGCAGGATAATGGCTACCTTCCCACAGCACTCAGGACCATTCTCCAAACTTTATTTCTATTCCCACTACAGAAATAAAACCGTTGTCCATATTTACTCCATTTGTTAAAGGCAGAGTTAGATGCTTCCAATCAGAGTCTATAAAAACAAGTCTCCAACTTTATTTCAGAGATAATTTTTGAGGTCAGATCTTTATTGTCAGATCTTCCACTTTATTTGTTATAAGACTGTGTTGGAGTCTTTAGGAGAATCTTTATTTAGTAATAGAGGAGAACTTTATCTTTATCAATACGTAAATATATAAATTATAGATATTATTATTTATATAATGACCTGAAAGGTATATTTACCAAAGAATAGAATCTATTTGAAAGAACAGAGAGTGACAGTCCAAAGAGAGACATAAGTGAGGACACTAACAAATTTTTGGAAGCAGATGTGAAGAACAAACCAGAAAGCAGTCAATGAGCTTTGGGACTTAGGTTTAGAAGGCAGAGATGCATTCCTTGTCCAGAAAAAGTGAAAACTCTTGAAAAACAAAACAAAAAAAAAAAGAAATGTGGAGTAACAATCACAAAACATTCTGTTTTTTCACAAAAAAAATGAGTAAGATAGAGATGGAACATGAAGCCCTGAAAATTGTTCGGGAAGCAAAAACAAAAAGAGTGATCTAACAAGAATTAAAAAAAAAATATCTTTCTTTGGAGTTTTCTAGCTAAAAAAAAAGGTCATGTCTTTCAGATAATCAGGAACAATCCAACATGTATCAGCATATATTACAAGAAAATTGTAATAGATTCTTAAACGTTTTATGTCAGTGTTGTGACTTCAGTGCTAGGAAATAGCAAGTGGGATTCAGCCTGAGATTAACAGATTGAAACTGAACTGGTATTCCACTGAAGATTAAGATACTTAGATTTATTGTTCTTTAAAAAGGGCTTAATTTTGACCAAGGTACATAAACTGTCATCACAGTCAATGGACATCAAGGGCAGGGTTCAGATGCATAAATATTAATTTATTTTTTTTCTTAATATATCCAAGATATTTACATGGGGCTAGTATGTAAACCCAGAATAGGTTACTGGACCTGTGGAAGATCTATAACTTCTGGAATGTTACATGGAGATCAAATTCCTTTGGAAAGTAAGTACTTGACTTCTGACTCCTAATCAGTAGTCACTAGAGCTTAGATAAAGATCTAACTCAACAACAAAAAATGTGCTAATATGTTCTGTCTTTAGCTGAAAAACTGATAGCTCCTAAATTAATTTCACCAACCAGATATCTTGAATATGATGGTACAACTAAAGCACCATTGGACACTGATTCTTAGGAGCTCATGAACTCAGCACAAGTTATCTTTCTATTTCAGGGACTGGAAATAATTTTCTGTACTCCATTGTTGTCATTAACTTGATTTCCATGGACTATGCACTTAGTCCACATAAAGGTATTTACATATTTCTACCTGAATTTGAGCATAGTAGTCTAGAAATGTATTTCAGTCTATTCTCTTAGTGATGTCACTGCAGATGCTGAGCGCTAGATAGAATTGCTTTCACTGTGTCAGTGGTAGATTATGTACAGCCTCATAAAGACACAGCAAGTGAAAATGAAGACTAATCAGTGGAGCTACAGAGCTCTTCCTTTCTGGCACACTGCAATAGTGTTTGGAGACGTAACTCAATTAGTGGTCACGTTTTTCATTTTATTTTCCTATTTAACAGTAGTAACAATAAAGTTCTTTTAAATGGACCAAAAAAAAAGCAGTATGAAATTCTTTCAGTCAAATTAACAATGCTTTCAGCATCCAAAGAAAGGTGCATTGTACCCGCATAAAATAAAATTCCAAGAAAATTAAAAAATATTGAAAAAAATTAATCAAATTCTAATTACCCCTACACGCACTAGTTTAATTAACTTAATTAAAACACCTTATTTTGTTCTACACATATGTCTTACATTCCATTAACCATTTATTTGTAAAGAGAGGTTTTGCTATGTTCCCTAACACTCCTAACACTCTTCACAGTCACTCAGTTCAACACCCATATTCTTTAGAAATCTGACAAACAGTTTAAAAAGAGAGCTTGAATTTCATTCTTCTGTCAACATTGTTACCAAAAGAAACTGTTCATTCTTTTTTCTTCTTATTAGCAATAGATATTAAGGTCAATAACTACTAGTCATAATTTCATGGTATTTTGATACTTAAGCCTAAACAAGGAACACATTGAACTAGGCCGGGGCCTATTTCACACCATTAACAATGGTAACAAAGTCAGATCTCAACACTGACATTTCAAAAAAGTAAATGTGAGAAAATGTCTTTTCTGGGAATGAATATAAGGAAAGGTGCAAATTTCCTTAGAGAGATGGCTCATCTTAAATTTACAAGAGCCATTTCAATGACATTTCTTTCACTTATTTGTGATTTCTTTCTTCTTACTATTTTAATCTCAACTTTTTTCATTGTATTGCTATAGACTAACCTTGTTGTGTACAACAAGGAAGAATATGTTATCTTTGCATGATTTTGAAGATAATTGCCATTGTGACTATTTCATAGATAAACTTTTTAAAAGTATTAAAGAGAAATGGTCACAAATGCTACAGTCCTTTTTTATCTGTAGTACACAAAGATAAATAAGCAATCTATCCATAGTCACCTGAAAAAAACAGTATACTATTTTGCTTTCTTCATGAGCTGACTGATGTACCTGACGTGTACTAAGGAACAAAGACAATTTTTGGTTGCATAACTTTTTTTCATTAAAGGAATAGTTTTGTTCCGGACACTGAATTCATAATATGAAAACAAATCTCTGTTTATTTTTTTGGGGGTGTTCACTCTTTAGAAGACATTGATTCATCTTTAAACAAAGTGACTTTTTGTGGAAAAAAACTTAGTTGTTCAGAGGACTTATTTACCAAAAGCTTTTTATGCTTGAAAAGTTTTAATGTAGTTTTACATTGATAGATTCTGCAGAGATTTTCTGTTTGAAAATTGTATAAATCTGGGAAGTTTATGTAGAATATAAAACAAAATAATTTTCTATTTATGTACTTCCTTTTAATTCACGTGCATAGTTTAAAAGGTTCTGATCTATATGATAGGTATTTATAGGAAAATTGCAGTATTTATGCAATTCTTATCAACAACAGGACTAAAAGATATCCACAAATGCCCTAAACCACCCTAAAATCCTTCCATAGACAATGGAAATGTACTTCTCAGAGAACCACAGAGATGAAGTTAGATAAACCTTGAATAAATTAACGGCTGCTCTTTCGCATGTAAATACAGTAAGTGCAGTGCTGAGTGATGACTCATAATTATCTCAGTTTCCTTTTCTAAAACTTATTGGGATTATAATGTCTAGAAACCTGCTGTCTGATGAAATAGAGTAGTAAAATAGGAGTCCTGTCAGGCAAATTCTTGCAAGTGATTCCTTTTCTCAGCCAATGGGGAGAATATCACTATTTAAACTATGTCTTGAGCATTGTCTTTGTCCCCTTGCTTGTCCTTATAGCCTGACTATGTGTGTGTAAAATAACAACTGCCTAAGATCTTAAATTTTTCAGTTTGTTATAATCTTTCTGCTTGCTGCACTCTGTTTCTATCAGCTGCAGCTTTTCTTCTATTCATTAAGATGTCTCATTCACAGATAATCTTCCTAGACTATTACTTTGTCCATATCATCATCTACTTGTTCTCATATCTCCATTGCCTGATGCAAGCTGCTTATTACAATGATTGAACTTCAGCAGCTGTGTGCAGTTTGCAGGTTGTCACGGCAGAGACTGACCCTGTTCTACTTCCTTCAAGTTCCTAACATGAGATACTCTTATAAAGAAGAAATTATCATTACATTTCACATAACAATAATAATAAAAATTACTTTTAAAATGAAACTTCATAGGAGCTGTGGAGCATATGACATTCAGAGAAGACTAAGTGATCTCAAAAAGACCTGGACCAAGCCATCTATCCTCACGATTTTCAGTTATCTGATCAAAGCACCTCACTGACAAAATTACTTCTCACCATGTTCTACTACATTCTTGTGTGCTTTTTTTCCTTGCAGATGAATAGCATATCTCACTAAACACTACTCTCTTGCTTTCACTTTCCAGATTTATCTCAGCTGATATCTGATCTCATTAACACAGAAGGAAATGCTTGTTGGGGTAATAAATTAATTATGGCCCAACATAGCTTTAATTTTCCTAGGGGAAGACTTACCAAGCAAACATAGAATGTGTTTTCTTTGCTCATCAAAAGTTCTTTATGCACTGCACTGTTTTGATGGCAGAACTAGATCCAAGACCTGAAAATTTGTACATTTGGATGAATGTATTTCTTTCTGGTCTGAGAAGAAGTAGACAAATATTTCAGCTCAGATCTCTGCCAGTTATTTCAACCCTGGCATGCAATTATCATTATTTCCAGATCTGGGCTTCAATAAAAAACAAAAAAAAAGTATATAAGTTGNGTCCAAAGAGAGACATAAGTGAGGACACTAACAAAGCAGTGACAGTAAAGGTGAAGAACAAACCAGAAAGCAGTCAATGAGCTTTGGGACTTAGGTTTAGAAGGCAGAGATGCATTCCTTGTCCAGAAAAAGTGAAAACTCTTGAAAAACAAAACAAAAAAAAAAAGAAATGTGGAGTAACAATCACAAAACATTCTGTTTTTTCACAAAAAAAATGAGTAAGATAGAGATGGAACATGAAGCCCTGAAAATTGTTCGGGAAGCAAAAACAAAAAGAGTGATCTAACAAGAATTAAAAAAAAAATATCTTTCTTTGGAGTTTTCTAGCTAAAAAAAAAGGTCATGTCTTTCAGATAATCAGGAACAATCCAACATGTATCAGCATATATTACAAGAAAATTGTAATAGATTCTTAAACGTTTTATGTCAGTGTTGTGACTTCAGTGCTAGGAAATAGCAAGTGGGATTCAGCCTGAGATTAACAGATTGAAACTGAACTGGTATTCCACTGAAGATTAAGATACTTAGATTTATTGTTCTTTAAAAAGGGCTTAATTTTGACCAAGGTACATAAACTGTCATCACAGTCAATGGACATCAAGGGCAGGGTTCAGATGCATAAATATTAATTTATTTTTTTTCTTAATATATCCAAGATATTTACATGGGGCTAGTATGTAAACCCAGAATAGGTTACTGGACCTGTGGAAGATCTATAACTTCTGGAATGTTACATGGAGATCAAATTCCTTTGGAAAGTAAGTACTTGACTTCTGACTCCTAATCAGTAGTCACTAGAGCTTAGATAAAGATCTAACTCAACAACAAAAAATGTGCTAATATGTTCTGTCTTTAGCTGAAAAACTGATAGCTCCTAAATTAATTTCACCAACCAGATATCTTGAATATGATGGTACAACTAAAGCACCATTGGACACTGATTCTTAGGAGCTCATGAACTCAGCACAAGTTATCTTTCTATTTCAGGGACTGGAAATAATTTTCTGTACTCCATTGTTGTCATTAACTTGATTTCCATGGACTATGCACTTAGTCCACATAAAGGTATTTACATATTTCTACCTGAATTTGAGCATAGTAGTCTAGAAATGTATTTCAGTCTATTCTCTTAGTGATGTCACTGCAGATGCTGAGCGCTAGATAGAATTGCTTTCACTGTGTCAGTGGTAGATTATGTACAGCCTCATAAAGACACAGCAAGTGAAAATGAAGACTAATCAGTGGAGCTACAGAGCTCTTCCTTTCTGGCACACTGCAATAGTGTTTGGAGACGTAACTCAATTAGTGGTCACGTTTTTCATTTTATTTTCCTATTTAACAGTAGTAACAATAAAGTTCTTTTAAATGGACCAAAAAAAAAGCAGTATGAAATTCTTTCAGTCAAATTAACAATGCTTTCAGCATCCAAAGAAAGGTGCATTGTACCCGCATAAAATAAAATTCCAAGAAAATTAAAAAATATTGAAAAAAATTAATCAAATTCTAATTACCCCTACACGCACTAGTTTAATTAACTTAATTAAAACACCTTATTTTGTTCTACACATATGTCTTACATTCCATTAACCATTTATTTGTAAAGAGAGGTTTTGCTATGTTCCCTAACACTCCTAACACTCTTCACAGTCACTCAGTTCAACACCCATATTCTTTAGAAATCTGACAAACAGTTTAAAAAGAGAGCTTGAATTTCATTCTTCTGTCAACATTGTTACCAAAAGAAACTGTTCATTCTTTTTTCTTCTTATTAGCAATAGATATTAAGGTCAATAACTACTAGTCATAATTTCATGGTATTTTGATACTTAAGCCTAAACAAGGAACACATTGAACTAGGCCGGGGCCTATTTCACACCATTAACAATGGTAACAAAGTCAGATCTCAACACTGACATTTCAAAAAAGTAAATGTGAGAAAATGTCTTTTCTGGGAATGAATATAAGGAAAGGTGCAAATTTCCTTAGAGAGATGGCTCATCTTAAATTTACAAGAGCCATTTCAATGACATTTCTTTCACTTATTTGTGATTTCTTTCTTCTTACTATTTTAATCTCAACTTTTTTCATTGTATTGCTATAGACTAACCTTGTTGTGTACAACAAGGAAGAATATGTTATCTTTGCATGATTTTGAAGATAATTGCCATTGTGACTATTTCATAGATAAACTTTTTAAAAGTATTAAAGAGAAATGGTCACAAATGCTACAGTCCTTTTTTATCTGTAGTACACAAAGATAAATAAGCAATCTATCCATAGTCACCTGAAAAAAACAGTATACTATTTTGCTTTCTTCATGAGCTGACTGATGTACCTGACGTGTACTAAGGAACAAAGACAATTTTTGGTTGCATAACTTTTTTTCATTAAAGGAATAGTTTTGTTCCGGACACTGAATTCATAATATGAAAACAAACCCTGACATGCAATTATCATTATTTCCAGATCTGGGCTTCAATAAAAAACAAAAAAAAAGTATATAAGTTGCCATGATCAGAAGAGATCTGATCTTCATAAAGTGTCAACAATTCTGTGATTTTGGCTCATATCAGTCAAATTCCTGTGATGGAACTTGGCCAAAGCCCAGATAAAAGAAAATTACAAAAAGCAAAATCAATAATACTTTAAACTGATAATTTCAAGATAATACACTGTGCTTGAAATCACAGATAATACCATGATTTACCTGCCAAAATGATACTCAGGAATGTTCATGTTAATCTGTAATGAAGAAACAACTGAGCTTAAGCAGAAGTGCTTACAGCTGGGAAAGATTATTGGGTTTTTGTTACCGTCTTCCATTGTTTTGTTACCATGTTATTTCACTTATGAGTCATTTAATCTCAGGAGAAGGAAATCCATGAAGAAATATGCCTAACATCAGTAAAAGTCTGCAAAATCTAGTGAGGAACATTATATCCATTTTTAAGGCATTCATACAGGAGCAGAAATAACAGTTTGGTAAATTAACCTTGCTGGTGTGAGAGACTGGAAAAAAGTTATTACTGGCTCGAAACAGCTCTGTGTGTGTAGGAGGGGGGCCCTTTAATAAATCTGTTGGGCAGGTTTTGAGGTCTTACATCTTTTTAGTGTAAAACCCCTCTGATGAGCTCATGGGCAAGCCTGGGGTCTTACATCTGGCCACCAGGTGCCCACCAAGACTCTCTATCATTTCCCCTCCTTAGTGGAGCAAGGGGAGAAGGCAAGATGAAAAAAACTCATGGAGCAAGATAAGGACAGAGAGGTGACTCGCCAGTGGCTATAATGGGTAAAATAAGCTTGACTTTGAGGAATTTGTTTAGTGTATTGCCAACTGATAACAGAGTAGGATAGTTAGAAATAAGAACGAAAGTAAAACCACCTTCCCTTCATTCCCCCCTTCTTCTCAAGCTGCACTTCACTCATAATTCTTTTTCCCTCATGCAGTCCTTCATGAACAGACTGCTCCACTGTGGGTTCCTCACAGGACAGAGCTCCTTCCAGAAAATCTAGTTTTTCATGAGCTCCTCCCCACAGGTTGCAAAGGTCCTCCCCGGAGTCTGCTCCTTTTTGAGCTCCTCATGGGTCACAGCTTCCTTCACAGCATGGCCACCTGCTCTGGTGTGCAATCCTCCATGGGCTGCATAGTGGATATCTGAGTCTGTGGTCTTCCACGGGCTAATGGAAGTGAGGAACCTCTGCTCTAGAGCCTGGCACACCTCCTCCCTCTCTTTTTTTCTCTAACCTTGGTGTCAGCAGGGTTTTATCTCTCTAATATTTTTCTCAGTCCTCTCTCCATGTTTTTTACCCTTTCTTAAATATGTTATCACAGAGATGCCACCAACGTCTCTGGTGGGCTCAGCTTTGGGTAGTTGTGGGTCAGACGTGGAATCTGACGGAATTGGTTCTGTCAGAACAGGGGGGTTGGTCCTTGTGTCTTCTCACAGAGGTCAACCCTACAGCACCTCCCAGCGACCAATATCTTGCTGCATAAAACCAATACTCAGTCACACATGTCTCTTCAGTTTAATATTCCATCAATTTAAATAGCAAAGGGTTTTCAAATCTGACATATTTCATTACTAGCAATGAATAAACAGACGAAATCAATAAGTTTTCCTGGCAACCACAGAAGTAAACCTGTTTTGAAGAGTAAAAGCCAAGTTTCTATCTCAATTAGACCTGTTATTCTGCCCCATGAATTCTATTCCTGGGTTTCTATTCTTGGATTTTTTTTTTTTTGTATGAACTTTAAAAAGTCACTTGTTTTCTCTCTGCTTAGTACTTGACAGAAGTTCTTCTGAGGTTAAAAATGTTAGTTAGTACATGCTAAGATCCCTATGTGGAAGGTCACTGCATAGGAATCACAACGACAAAAAAAACCCCCAATAATTGTTTTTCCTCATTAGATTATACAAATTTGCAATTTGAAACTAAATTATATTTTTCAATAGTAAATAATACAATGAATATTACTGTATGCATGATTAAGAGAAAGTTATCTTAGTATGCTTGGCTGGTGGAGTAAAATTTGGTGAAGCATTCCAATGAAATATAAAGATACACATACATTCACCTGGTACCTGTTTCACTGTTAAAGAAGAAGCTTCTGCCTGAGCATTCTTACACTATTCAAGTAGTGACACACACATCAGCTGAATTTTTAATTGCTAGGACCAGAGTCCCTTCACAGCGGGAGACTCCAGTGAGTTCCAGTAAGCCAATGGATGCACCTTTCATCTCCTTGCTCACACACACACACTCTCTCATGGTCATACTTCCTTCTTCTTTGAGCTCGACCTTAGGCTTCCCATAGCACAGTCTCAGACATCAGATTTATAAAAATAAATAATTTAATAGAGTTCTACAGCAGTAGGTCAGCTCAAGCAGAGTGCCTCAAGAGAGGAACACAGAACAAAGAAATTCCCAGGCAATTATACCCTTATGAATTATGCACCCACCTCTCATGCACTCTTCACATGCCCTTGCACACTTTTCTTGGTGCAATGGTGATTCTTGATCTGTTGTCTTCTAAAAACTCATTGGAGTCTTTCTCTTTGTCCATGAAGGCAGGTTGTTCACTGTTCTTATCTTGTGGAGCTGATGGCTGTAGTCTCCTTGTCTTCTTGTTTGCACTTCTGGTGCACCTTGTCTCTGGTAGAATATGGGAAACAAAAAAACCTGGACCTGGGATAAACACTACTTATCAACAACCAAATCATCAGTGTGCTATAAATATTATTCTCATACTAATTGCAGCACTGTACTAGCTACTAGGAAAATTACTATGAAAATTAATTCTATTTCAGACAAAAGTATATCTAGGTATAAGTTCACAGCTTGCAGCCTAAGGATTCAGCAAACTCATCTACTCATGCTAAGGAAGTAAAACTAAGGCAAACAGCATGCTAAATCACACAGTATTTTAACTCTGTGCAACTCATTATATATAAAACATGTTTATTTAAACTAAGCAACTAATATCTCTCAACATTCACTACTTGATTTTTGCATATTCCTCTCATTCATTTCTCAGTTAATCCACTGTAGTCAGTGAACAAATATCAGATGGCTTCAACAGAAAAGGGTTTTTGTTGTTTTTCTTACACATGTATAGTGTATGCAGAACTACAGCACGTCCTGGAATCTGCCAAGCCAGAAGGCTTGAACAGTCTGTCTACATTTTCACTCTTGATTTAGAGCTTATCCATTTGTACACTGCCCCATACTCACATAGTTTTACTGGACTAGCTGAGGTAGCATCGCAGAATCCTTATATCATTTTGAAAGTTCTAATTTGCTCTGAGCAAAAATAGAGTTGATGATTTATTTTTTTTCCTGTGCACAGGAAGATGAACATTTGATTTAGCTTCCATTTCTAGCAACCAGTATTTAGGGACAGGTACATCAGGAACAGGAAAGATGCCATGTGTACAACTTCTTTGGTTTATACACTTTCAGTGCACTGGTAAGAATCACAAGAAAGCAGCTTTTTACACAAACATGTTCAAGTAATGCTTATGAAACACTTTGTAGATCAAAATAGAAGTCAAGACCAAAGGGCTCTAAGATAAATCCCATTTTTTTGGAGTATGTTTGCAATAGTATATTTCAACAGTATATTACTTTGAATGGATCTGAGGTGGTTTTGCTTATATGTGTCATTAATCCACCTTTATTCAGGCTTCATTTGTTAGAGATATCCTTCATATTTCCCCAGCTTTCCAACTTTTTTTTCTTTCCAACCTTATCAATGTCCTATTGATAACAGAATTGTTGTAAACTTAGTCACTGTCTTCAATGGACTGTTAGCCTGAATGTCACTGACCTCACTGATGACACCAGAGGCTGAAACAGCTGCTCAGTTTCCTCACACCTTTGAAGTACTAAGATCTCTTGTAAAATGCTGCATTTTGGTAGCAGATTGAAGAGATACACACTAAAGCCTCATCACCAGCAACATTATACAGTTGGTCATGTGGTTGCTGCACTGCTCCAAATATAGATTTAGAGTGGTGATATTAAAGTTTGAAAAAAATGCATTATCAGACATTATTTGCCAGAAGAGAGATGTACAGGAGATTCCTGCTATAAATCCTTTCTTAAGCTTGTATTGATTGTTATTGGAAGTAAAAAATTGGCCAGATTTACCTCCTTACTCTGCCATCTGATGGGAAACTGTATCTTCACTTCCACAGATGCTAAAGGGAATAAACAGACAGCTGAGAGGCAGAAAGAGTCATTGCACTCAAAATGGAAATAGAAAATGTAGCTCTTTAATTGTGCATGACAATACTGTAAGACAGTTGTTGATAACAAGGAGAAAAATAAGAATATGAATAAAAAAGGTTAACTTAAATGTGTGCGGGCAGCATACCATTACTCAGGAAGGAATTTAATCAGAAGTCATTAGAATTTGTCAGCTTTTGCTAAAACTGTCATCATCTGTCAATAATATACTTGTTTAGGAACTTATTTTCTCTATTCTTCTTATTACAAAGACAGTGAAAACTTTGGAGAAAACTGACCAGATGAAATCTTAATCTCACTAAGTTTCATGTGTATCTTTTCCTCTTCTGTACCAGGATTTCAGTTGTTGTGCCCTCTATTTGGAGGTCTTTCATTCGTGCACTAACCAGCTATTTCATTGGTGAGATCTAATGTAAGTTGTGTCTCTGCACTTCATTAAAGAAACATATTTAATAGCTTAATAGTACCGGCAAAATTGTATGTCATCGTTTCTTTAGCTATGGTATTCATGTGCCAATAAAACTAACTTAAAATAAAAACAAGCCTTTTGTGTACCCTGGGTTGAGATCCTAAAAATCAAAGTAATATACTCTCATTCACACTTTCTTGCCGAATGACTAATGCATTGAAAAATAATTTTATATTAATTTAATAAAAAAAATCCACCTTCAATACTGAATTTGTAGCTGTCAATCTTTTCCACTACCCCATAGTGGGGTGGATGTTCTAATGCAATATTGCTACGTGCAGATCTCAATACCCTGAAACCAGAGTAGAAGCAGCCTGTTCAATGCTAAGAAGGCTGTAACCCTGAGGAAAGACTAACGAAAGTGACATTTGTTTTCATGTCTACTGAAGGTTAAATTTGTTTTCTTGTACTGGGAGTATCTATTGAACAGAAACAATGACTTCAGGAAATAAATATGTAAACTTGTGGGTCAGCCAATGCAACATAGTAGCTTACATGGTTTTAATTTTCAGTACAGCAACAGAAGGATGGGTCTATGTGTTTCTGTTTGCTTCCTGAAGCAGTCCTCTGCAAAATGTCTCTTTCTATCCAAAATGTTAATCTACATTTTTTTTCTGTTCTAAAGAAGTATGTTTTTGGAAAGAGTTGCTGATTACTTTTCTTCTAATTAGTTCTCTCATATATATATATATATATATTTATTGGAAAAGGATGACTAGAAAATATTATTATAGCCTGAAGTCTGCAGTAGTTTATAAAGTAACTTGTGTTTAAAATGGGTGATGTAAAAAGGTTGGGTTTTTTTAACCTCTCCTATTTAGAGGCTTTTGAATTTTTGCAATCTATCTACGCAATGAAGTACTCAGGCATGTAAATACCTGTGACGTGAGTGGAATTAATCTACTGGGGTTCAATATCAGAACTCAACTGCAACTAATAAAGATTGATGGCAAAGTGAAAGTTTTTGATTCATCTAATGAGCTTATTGGTGCATTTAGAACTGTTCATTTGACAAGCCTTTTAACATTTACATTGAGATATAGCTATTTACAAATAGCAATTTTGATGTTTACATTTGCAATTAAACCTTTTAGATATATGGATTTTGTTCTGTCATTTGATTGAAAGAGTCTGCTTGTTTTTCATTATGATTTTATTTTCCTTTTACCTAAAATGTTGTTTACTTAAGTAGGTGGTGATAAGGGTAAAGCATATGTTTAAAGACATAATTATTTTAAAAAGCCCAAAAACTGTTCCACTAACTTTATATGATTTATTTTAGTGGATATTAATTGCAGAGAAATTGAGATGCACCCTTTGCGTGTTTAACTGAAGAACAGAGCAGGAGTTGCACACCTACTATTTTCTTATGCTTAAGCATGATTGGAACTGAATATGCTCAATGGCAGCAGAAATATGCCTGCATATACTGAGCTGGCAGATGTGGTAAGAATCTTTATCATGTCAATGTGTGATAAAATGTCAGGTACCTGGCAAAATCTGCTTTTTTTTTTTTTTTAAAAACACACAAGAATGTAGTAAAACCTTTTTTAGCAAACCATTAGTGCCAGGAGGACAGATGGAGGAGGAGGAAGCACTTAAGGAAATGATCAAAGATGGTAGGACTCCAAGGAGACAGAATTTGCACCAGAGAACAGACATTTTGAGAGCCAGAAGTTAACACAAAACAATACAATAGGCATCAAAGCTCCTCTTGAAGCAGTAGTTGCCTACATGTGCACATGTGCAAACTCCTGTTAAAGTCAATGGAGACAAGACATGAAGTAGGCCTAAATTTGTCTCATCAAATGTAAGGATTTAGTTCTTGTTCTCAAAGACAGGCAGCAGAGAGTATTTCAGAAATGCTATGGTAACTGGGACATCTGCACAGAGGTGACAGCTGTGACCCAGAAAACTGGGGACACCTGATTTAAGCCTTCCAGGCTGGCAGCTGAAGGCCAGGCAGGTAAGGCAGCCTTGGTAGGTAAGGTGATCTCTCTCTGTCTAACCCAACGCAATTTTTCCATCTTGTTTGCAAATTTCAGATTCTTTCTACACATTAAAGGCACAATGACTGTTTAAAAGTTGTTCTTTTACAAAAAAAATCCTGTGAAATGGATGAGTTGACCCTGGCTGGATGCTTGGTACCCACCAAACCTGCTCCACCACTCCCCTCCCCAGCTGGGCACTGAAGAGAAAATAAAAAAAAAGACTAATAGATTGAGATAAGGAAAAGGAGAGATCACTCAGCAATTACCATTACAACCAAAACAGACTTGACTTGGGGAAATTAATTTAATTTCTTAAAAATCAAATCAGAGTAGGATGAGAAATAAAACCCAGTCTTAAAACAACTTTCGCCCAACCCTCTCTCTCTCCCCCAAGCATAACTTCACTGCTGATTTCTCTACCTCCTCCCCTCCCCCAGCAGCTCAGTGGGACAGGAAATGAGGGCTGCAGACAGTTCATCACATGCTGCCTGTCCTGCTCCTTTCTCCTCAAGAGAGGATTCCCCACACTTTTCCCCTGCTCCAGCCTGAGGTCCCTCCCTTGGGAAACAGTCCTCCAAGAACTTCAAAACTCAAGAACAAGTCTTTCCTGCAGGCTACAGTTCATGAAGTACTTCATTGTAGGTCCACCCTTGCAGTCACAAGTCCTGCCAGGAGCCTGCCCTAGGGCTTCCCACGAGGTCACAGCCTCCTTCTGGCATCTGCCTGCTCCAGGGTGGGGTCCTCCAGGGCCTACAGGGTGACAGCCTGCCTCACCATTGTCTGTACCTACAACCATCACTGATGGGCTCAGCCTTGGCCAGAGGTGGGTCTATCCTGGAGTGGGCTGGAATTGGCTGTATTGACATGGGGGAAGCTTCCAGCAGCTTCTCACAAGAAGCCACCCCTGCAGCCTGATCACTACCAAAACCTTGTCATGCAAACTTTGTCAGTACAGCCCTGAGCTTTCACCAAGTTCAATTTTGCCATTTAGCCTTAAAATTGTAAAATCAAATGTAATCTATAGACTATGAAAAGATTTATTTCCATAAGAAAGCATAAACATAAGGTGTTCATAAAAGAATCCACAAAGAATGAATTGTAGCTAATAAAGGAAATGTTACCTTTTTTTAATACCCCATTCAAAATTCAAACAGTCATTTCAATTGCATAGACTTATGTTTATTACATTTGGAACTAATTCTGTTCAATCCCAGTTCTGTGCAGACAAAAAGCAGAACTCTGGCAGCCAACAAGAACAGGCCTACAATATCACTGGCTTATTTGTATTCCCACATTACATCTTCATCTTGTCAACAGTGAAATCTGGCCCTGAATTTAAAATTAAAGCCAAAATAGTCCTAAACCATCTTTTTTATTATTCAGGCCTCAGATGGTTTTCATGTTTTGAAACAATATATTAAGTTTGAAGGGTTCTTGGTGCCTTTGAAAAGATCTTTAAAGAGTAAGCTCTCACATGCAATTATTCACCTTTCGATGTACAATAATTCAAACAATAATACAAAACCATGACTATGAAAGCAAAGTTTTAAGCTGTAAAAGAAAAGATGCTTCAGATGTACAGTTATTCACAAAAATATTTCAAAGAAATACTTCAAAAATAAAAATGTAATATAAGGATTTTTTTAGAATGAGGGATAAGATCACCTAGTTAATTTTCAAGGAACTAGAGAGAATGGAATCAAGTGAGAATCTTAGGAGAGAAGGTTTAATGATCACATAACCAGGATTTGAGAGCATTTTACTGTTTTTAGTTTGTTCACTATTTATATCAGTAGTTTAAAAGTAAGGATCAGGCTCAGTCTTTTATTTATATATGTAGAACTAAAAACATCCTCCCAAAAGATTTCAGCTGACTGATGACTGTCGCTATTTTCTTTTATTATTCCACTGAAGCGAACTCAGAAATGATGCTTTCTTTTTCAACATCACATCATGTGACATGTGATATGTTTTGGCATGTTAGTAGAAAAACAAACCAAAGAAAAAATCCAGACTTAGCAATTCTCATTTTGAAAAGATCCTCTTGAAAAGTAGTTTGTTTTAAAAGGACTGCTTTCACTTGTTAAACATTTCTAATGAGAATAAGGAAAAAAATTATTGCTGTGCTGTTTTCATTGCAGATTCAGAAACAGTACAAAGCTGTGTATACAGAAGTATACATATGTAGATAGAAATTAGATAAATAGATAGATGATAGATAGATGGTGTGCACATTTTTGCATTTCAAAGCCTTGCTCTCATCTCATTCCTATATTTCTCTTTACAATCAAACCTTAGAAGTGTTTCTTCCCATTCATCCCACTGCTTTAAGAAATCTGTTCAGCATTCTACCTTGCACAATGGCAATGAAGAGCCATGATTCTACTGTAATCAGAAGTATGATTCCAGCAAAGGGATGCTGAATCAAAACTAGCTAAGGCATTAAATGCATGATTGTATGGGCTAACCCCAAACCTAACCATATTAGGGATTATGCAGTCTGCAGGGACAATGTGGCCTATGTAGGTCACCACAGCTGCCGTGGATTTAACTGACCAAAGCTAGCTTGAGAACTTGTACAAACACACAAAGGTACTACATTTCACATAGCCAAAAGTTCTCCATGGCCTCTGGTTTGTTCTCTAATGCAGCAATGTGGAAACAGAGCAACAGGTCCTACACCAAAACCATTGCTCTTTCTTTCCACTGAGCTTTCCACCAAAGCTCTTCCTTTCCACTGTTTTATCTGAAAGGAGGACTTTTGCTTTGAAGAAAATGTACTGTAGTGCATGTGGTGTAGCTTCCCTTCACTCACTTTTTCATTTCTTTAAATAAATATTTGGATATAAATTTTTTGGAAGAATATATTAGCAACTAAGGACGGTGGAAAAAGAAATTTGAATGAATTGTAAATCCACATGAGTTTTTTCCAGACTTGGAAGTTTATCTATAAAATGAAATCTCTTCATAAAACATAGTTCCTTTAAGTTGCCAGCACTGCTGCTTTTGAAAATTATGTCACTGTACTAAAATAAAATAAAAATACCACTGAAAGGAACATAATTAGTAAAACAGGAGAAGTTCTTCTCCTCGTGCTGACTTGGAAGTTCACTATTTATAAACTTAGTTGTTACTGAAGGGTAAAACAGATTGCTGCCATATTGATTCAGTTTTAAAAACTTCAGACTGGAAAAGCAGCATGCAACAGCAAAATGTTGAGAAAAAAATGAAATTAGGTTAAGAGAGAATCTAAGGAGAAATCTAAACTGAGGAAGTGCAGTCTGAGGGAAAGACAACCTTTTTGAGACAAAACTTTCCTGTTTTTCACATATATAGGGGCAAATCAAAATTGTTAGAAGAAATTTTAGAAGAGATATATAGAGTGAGACAAACAATTCCAGATAATTTTCCATAGTCTCTCTTCAGGCAATTGGTGAAGAAAGCAATAGAAGGGATATATAGATTAGCAGCAGCAACTAAAAAAATGCATGTTTTACAAAAAACAGATGAAGAGAGGAAAAGGACATGTTTTATAGGGTCTTGATTTTTATTTCATATACTCATGTATTTCACGTACATGTCCTAAAAATATATATAATATCTATAAAATACATTGACAATAAATGTTTCTTATTTATTTATAATAGATATTACAAGATATGTCTATCTATATTAAAAAAATAAATACTTCCTAGATTTCTTTTCTGGTTTTTTGCCTTTCTGATATTTTGGGATGCATTTGAAAATCCATAGTTGAGTACTGGTCCAATGAAAGACCTGGAACCCTTTCTTTAAATGAAATCCAAACATCTCCACTAATTACATATGTCCACATGCTTAAATTTTAAGTAGAAAAAAAGCCTTTTCATTGTGAGATTCTGAATGAAAAGTGAGAATACTGAGTGTGTTCTATTTAATTAGAAGAAGACAAAGATATGTTACCTGGATAATTACAGTCTTGTTACCCAGCATTAACCTGAGGTCAATAACTGACTTGGATCTGATTACCAGAGAAGTAAAAGAAACAAAAAAACCAAAACTCAAACCAAACCAAACCAAACCAAAATAAAATCAATCAAAAACCCAACACATGTAAAATGAATTGTGACAAAATAGATTTATCTAGTGCTTTCTCTTTCAACCTTTTTTGAAAGAGACTAAACAAGGTAAAGGAAAAGGTAACAGTGTTTACAAAATGTAGTGGGAACTGCAGGACATTTTGGTTGGGACCACAAAATATTTTCGTTATATGGTGTATATTTAGAGTTCCACTCATTTCATCATACATAAAAATTAATTTTTTTACCAGAAATTCTTAAGTAAGAAAATCTCTAGTTGATCATTTCAGAGCCTGATTGTATTTGCCTGAGCATTTTTATACATAACCTGGAAAAATCCCAGTACCTGTATCAATATAAAGAATCATGCCTTGGAAGTGCTATGTCATTCCTGATGGGAAGTAGGTTTCCTTCACTGGAATGCAAAGATGAAGGACAAATCTTAATGAGTAATATCCAATGGGTAGGAAGAAAGCACACCACCAACTATCTCTTCTCTTCAAGAAGGCTGAAGAGGGACTGTTTCTGAGGACATGCAGTGATAGGAGAAGGGAGAATGGCTTTAAGCTGGAGGAGCGTAGGTTTAGATTAGATGTTAGGAAGAAATTCTTTACTGTGAGAGTGGTGAGGCACTGGCATAGGTGGCCTAGAGAAGTTGTAGATGCCCATCCCTGGAGTAGTTCAAGACCAGGTTGGATGGTGCTCTGAGAAACCTGATCTAATGAAAGGTGTCTCTGCCCATGGAAGGAGGTTAGAATTAGATGATCTCTAAGGTCCCTTGCAACCCAAGCTAATCTATTATTCTAATATATTGGTCAGTATGTTGGTGTCATAAAGGAAAGTAGGCACAAATTCCTTTTGATCAGGGTCTTCTCTTGTACAATATCATTTATGGCAATCTGATTATCACAGATACAAACACACATACTATCAAAAATGCAATCCTGATTTAATACAGCAACAGACAAGATGCAGATTTCTGAGATCGATAAATTGCTGGGTGGCATGGCAAACACATTTGTAAACTTTTCAAAGTTTGGAAAATTACAGAGTAAGTGTACATGTGTTAAGTAGATCATACAAAGAAAATAATCCAAAAGCAGCACTGAGTATGTTGAGATTAGATGGCTGTGAAGAGCAATCAATCAAAAGTTATCAAAATTCCAGCTAGAGATTGAGGATTTTCATTATGCTTTCTTATTCTATCATGCAGTCCACTGTAGCAGGTAAGAATGTGATAGTTCTATTGGTTAGTTTTGAGTCACTTTTCCTATTTGGTAAGACAATCAAAGATGAATTTAAAGAGAAAATGAGAAGCAATAGGAAATATAGAGGACATAAAAGAACATATGTGTTTATGTTTATATCCTGACACTACCAGGCTTTTGACGAGAAGCAGTCAACAGATTTTCCTTTTGGACTTTGGTTCCTCCTCCATTTTCCTCAATATGAGGTATTCTGTTTGGGCTTGTTTCTTTATATAGTGAGAAAGAGTCTATCTACTTCTGTGCTGCTGGTTAAATAGGCAGATTTTTCTTTTTTTCTTAGTGAGGAAGAAGGGGAAGAACAGAAAAGAATTCACAAGTGGAACAAGGGCATCGTAGATCTCACAGGACTCTCAGTAAGACTTCAATTAGTTCAGCACTACTGTATGTTGCCCATTTTTAGTCCTGCTAGAGCACCAAACTCGTGGTCATGGAGGTCTTTAAATCATAAAGTCAGAATCTGCAGAGAAAAGCAGAAACCTAATAACCTTCCTCTTCTCAGAAGCATTTTTCTAAAATTTTCTTCATGGTCTGCCCACATTTAACTGCCCTTTTATCAATCTCTTTAAGAGGTGATGGATAGAGAAATCAGTTCCATTACTATATTTTCCATTACTGTACCTGATTTCAGAAGACCACTTTTGGTCCATTGAGTTCTGACCTTACTTTTTTTTTTAACCAGACATGGGCCCCAATTTCTATTATAGTTGTAGATTTCTGTCCTACAATTGTGCCAACTAATGTAGTCTGTTTCCTTTCTTTTGCATCTTCTCTATGTCCTTGCATTGTTACATTGTTGTCACAATGGTGTAGAACATTTTATATGAAAGAATTCATAATCCTTTGTTTAGTTTCTTCCTCTGTCCATATTAAATTAGTTTTTTGGAATAGGCTTAGCCTCAATAAATGACATTTTTGTATTCTGTGCAAGAATAACTTTCTGGCTCTGAGAGTTACTCTTGTTGTACCTTGCTGGGAGGAAGGAAGAGACTTTCTGCATTGAAGGGCTGCATGATCTCCTACATAATGAAAATGCAGCAAATGTGTTTGAAATGAAAGGAAATGAAGAATGACAATAGGGGTTCTGTTATGTAAAATCCTCTTAGCTTGTGAAATGTCACTTTTAGTTGTAATTATGAAACTCAGAATAAAGGAGGCAGTAAACAAAAGACCTCTAACAAGGACATACAGTTAGAATTGCACATTTGGAGTGGGCTTCTACAGAGTGTTGGTGCCATGATCTAGTATTAGAAGTGCAGTTGCACTACTGGGAGATGTTATCCTTCAGATAAGATATTAAAATTATGTCCCATCTGCTTATTTCTAACATTACTTTGAGTTGATAAAGATCTCATGATACAGACTCAAGAGACGTGATGGCAGTGGTATTTAGGAGAGTAGGGAATAGGGAATAACTTTGTTTCCAGCTGAAAAAATCACCATTTGTTAAATATTATCATTACAAATGAATTGGCGATGTTACAAAGATTCGTGATTATACAGCATGCAAGATGTTATGTAGGGTTGACTGATGACCATTCTGGTCTATCCCATAGTATTTACTAAAGCTGTTTTATTGTGAAGTTACCCATGAAAGTAAAAAAAAAAAAAAAAGTTGATATACTTGCTGAAGCAACTTTCTTTAAGCACACTTCTGCTTGTTTTAGCCACAAATTCTACATAAAATCAGGTAAAGTTTAAGAAAAGCAAAGAGAAGTTTTGAAGATAAGGTGTATATTTAAATGCCTAATGGTGGATTAAGTTAATAATACCAGACAGATATTTTGGTCATCTGCTTTTTTAATACATTTCACTAAAAAGATGCCAATTCAACATTTGAGCTGTATCTCACGAGCAGGAGCTGCAGTAACAGCAAGAGAAATATAATAAATCACAGTTTCAAAAAATTATTTCCATGGTCCTGAAATTTTACCTGCCATCTGTAGACACAGTCCAGTGGGTAGGTGGTGAGAGAGCATGGCAAAACTCCTTACAGTGTTGTTTAGGCACAGGCTCTGAGTTAGCAAGGGTATACCAATGTTTTGATTATTCTGCCTGGAGAGGCACATGCTCCCTTTCAACACCCAAGTCAAAAAAGCCGCATTCTCTGCCACAAAGTTCAGGGGAGAGAACGAGAGAACATGTAGTAGACACCATGAGAGGAGGCACCAGAATCAGATGATATGGAAGTACACAGGGAGGCTGTAATATGCAAAGGGAGACAGAAAGCAAGAACCAGTCATCATGTGCTGGAAACAGGAAAGCAGCTAGAAGTTGCAACAGGGTAATAATTGCTAATTCATTATTGTCTTTTGTTGGAATTCAAGCAAGTGTTGCAAGTTAGTACTAATGCTCTTTCTAATTCAGTTAACAGCATCAGTTTTATCTTACTGCTTTTAAAAAAAAACCAGAAAATTAAAGAAAAGGTGCATTAAACATGTCCAGAGAAGAGAAGGTAGGTTGTTCAAACGTAATCTTTTACAGATTTTAATTGTTAATGCTAGGTTTTTAGTTTTTGATTTTGCATATTTGAGGTGAATCTTAGCAATGCTGCTATTATATCAGTATGCTACCTGTATTCAATATAAAAACAAACTTATATGTTGTGCAATGAAAACAGTGAAAATTTAATTACACAATGGTCTAGTTACTTATTAAAAAATCATTGTTTTAAACTCTTGTCTCTTATAATTTCAGGTTATTAATTGTACATACTAAATTTTGACAAGTGCTCACAACTAATTATATACGATACATAATCCATAACTGTGTTAGTTTTAAAGGATATTTCTTGCAAATCACCAGAATAATCCCATAAAATGAGTCCTTACAGGTAAAAAGTATCCTTATTACTTCCATGAGTTTGTATGTTGATTGAACTACAACTTTATAAACCCTATCCATATTATCTTCCTTCATACTGCAAAAGAGATACATTGGTAAGTTACTAATATGTAACTCAAACAAGTTATTTGAAAAGAGTAATTTCATTTCAGACTGTAAATGTAAATATTAGTTTGTAGGTCCATAAAACATAGCATTTAAGTTACAGCCACTTTTTAAACAAGAAAAGCCTCGAAAATATTAATCAAAACACAGAACAAAATCAAAATTCACTACTTTTATAGATCTCAAGTGACCAATGAATAGTTTAGCTTTAATCTCAGAAACATACAAGATTTAAGAGATTATTCTTGTAACTAAAGGGCATTGTTAGTTAAGGTAGGCATTTGAAGCAGAAGCTGATCTCCTACTAAACCCTAGAAAACCTGAATCAATATTTGAGAAAACGTATCAAATGAATGAAAGTGTTGATTCTATCTTTAAACAGATTCTGAAATACTCAGAGGGATAATTACCAGAATGCAAATAAAATTATGATCAAAAACCTGAAGATGTAAAATTTTTCTGTGCATGCACAGAATCTGCAAGATTCTATATTCAAAATGTCACTGTAAGCCATGAAATATAAATAGCAGCCGAAACATGAATCTGTCCAAATATATGATCATGAAAGAAAGGATTCATAGGATCATAGAAGATCCAGAGTTGGAAGGGACTCAAGAGTTATCAAATCCAACTCAAAACTCCACACAGGGAAACCTCAAAGTTAAAATTTGTATCTAAGAGCGTTGTCCAAACACTCCTTGAAGAGTGACAGGCTAGGGGCCATGACTACTTCTCTGGGTGTTTTTTTTTTTTTTCTGGTGATTGCCCATGCTTTCAGTGAAGAACTTTTTCTTAACGTCCAATTTGAACTTTTCCTGACACATTTTTCAGCCATCCCCTTGTGGCCTGTCACCAAACACCGGAGAGAAGAACAGCACCTCCCTCTCCACTCTCTTTCATGTTACACTTATATACAGCAAAGAAGTGACTTCTCAGTTTTCTCATTTCTAAGCTAAACAAACCTGTATTCTTATCTACTCCTCATAAGTCATGCCTTCTAGTCCTTTCATTATCTTTGTTGCTCTTGTTAGGAAAGCAATAATATAAAGATTGTGTTTGTGAATTGAGAATTATGGGGTTATGTGTATGTTTTTTTAATGAATATTTATTTTCTTACACAATCTTTCTTGGGACTCATCTCACTCAACTTTCAATACTTATGGTGTACCATATCAGTTCCTGAATCATTCACCTATATTCCTTTCCATGATCAGTGGATAGGAATAGGCACTTTGAGGTACAATTAATCTTACATATCTGAACATCTGGTTCATGATTTTTTTTCACTAGAAATTCTTTTTTCTCTTCACTGTTTAAAAAGGGAATCTTCAGTAACTAAAAAAGATAAGAATGTCTGTCCCATAGACATTCAAAGGAAGATATAGAGCATCCCAACATTCTGCTCTCAGTATTAACTTCAGCCTTTAATTTAATCTCCATAGCACTGTAAATACCAGTAACAACCATTCTAAGTAAGAGTCCAAAACAATAAAGAATCTACCAGCTCAACAGTGTTGAGAAAATATGATGGACATCTCTAATAGGACAGGGAAGTGCTGTTTAGTGCTGTTAATTACTGAACGAGATTATTTTTGCAATTCATTGACTCATCATGAGTTTAATGTCTAACATGAACTTTTTGAGTAAATTAAAACTTTATTTAGATAAAATAAGTCGAAGGAATTACAGAACTTCATGTATCAACTCCCACATCGGGCTCATGATTTGTAGGAACCCTACATCTCTTGGAAAACCCACCCATATCACTCACAAAATAGATGGATTCTCTTATCACCAAATTTAATTTTCAATTATGATAGTGTTAAGTATGTACCTAAAAACTGCTTTTAATATCTAAAGTAAAAAAAAAAGAAGATAGAGCCAGACTACACTAAGAGCTACACAGTCGAAAGGAGCGAAAAAAGTGCTATAAGCTGCAGAAATTTTCAGTTGGACATAAGAAGAAAAATTGCAGAGTAAATGGGTAAGGACTGGAACACACTGCTTAGTAAGACTGTGAAATCTCCATCCTCAGGGACTTTCAAAACTGAGTGTTCAAGGCCTTGCTTAAAGTGATCTAACTCTCAGGTTAGTGTGGCTTTGACCATACTAACCTCTAGAGGTCCCTTCCAATCTAAATGATTACATGAATATATGATTTTAAGAGGTGCTTCTTGGTTGTATTCTGAATTATCTATTTTGCAATCACTGGCTATTTTAATGCATTCAAGCTCTGTCTCCTATCAAAATTGTTCTTTTTTCTTTATGAGCTTGTAGACAATGACTTCATAATTGATACTTTAGTAGTTTTCAAAATCTTGAGCCACTCTTGTAAATTTTTCTGTCATATTTTTAATATTTCAATATCCTCTTTAAAGACAATCACCTAAAAATATATATAGGTTTCCTAGTAAGAATCTCTCAAATGCTATACACAAATACAACCTACTCACTTCTATTTAATATTTTTCTACTTGTACATTTAAAAAATATTTTCACCTACTTAGCTATAGTATTGCTCAGGGAGCTCATGTTCACTTAATTAGCTACTATTTCCTTTAAGTCCATCAGTGTCACTGAACACCAGGACACGATTTCCCATCCTGCGAGTGTGACCTACATAGTTTGTTCCTTGAGGTATGCCTTTTCATTTGGTTTTGTTAAACATATGCTGTCAAAGAAAAGTAATTTTCCTAAGCAATATAATTTACTTTAGTTGGTCTTTCCCCAATATTTATTACTCACTAGTTATCCATTATTAGCAAATCCTACCAGATCATTGATGAAGAGATTAAAAAACAAGAACTAACTTTTCAGAGTCATCTGGATATGCATCCTGTTGACACTGATACTTCATTTGTAATTACTTTCTGAAGCATCTCTCATAGATGATATTTAAGCTTCATTGATTTTGCATAGCAGTATTTTCATCAGAAAGAAGAAAGACAAGGACAACTGCTTTATAGGAGTTTGACTGCACTATGTCAACGCAGTTATCTGCTGCAGTTATCAACTAAACTTGTTGTGTAAAAAGATATCACATTTGTTTCACAAGGTATATTCTCCATAAATCTATGCTGATTGCCATTTTAATCTTCACAGACAAAATCCCTTGTGACCCTCTGTGTTATCACTGTCAAAAAATCCCCAGCTTAAAACCTATTTACCGTCTTTGAATATTGCCAGACCAGGTACAGAGTTTAAAAAGAAAAAAAGCCACCTCAGAGACTGTTATCAAAGCTAAATAGGGAGGCATTATTCTCGTAAACATGAGCTTTCTTTACACTCTTTCAATAATATGGAATATTTTTAAAATATTAATAAATTAATGAACATTTTTGTACTTCCTAAAATATAACGTCTTCATAAACACATGTCTGTAAGGGTGATCCTATTTATCTGTTTTGTCTTTTTTGTGTGTAGCTTTTGAGAAAAAAAAAAGGCTGAATTAAGAGCATAAACTTTTATTGATGCCCTTTTCAGTAAAGGGATAATTTGAGTGAGTTGCTGAACTGGTGTACTAGGACAAAACCAAACTGGAAAGCAGCCAGCTGACATCCTGAGAAGTCATGTAATAGTATACATTAGGCTAAAGCAGATACCAGATATATTATCCCAAAGTCTCTTTAAGCTCTTAACACTGGGGTTGCTGAAAACATGCAGCCAAAAATCAGACTAGGCATTGTCAGGAATCTACCTGGAATTTCAACTGAAATCTTACTGTAGTCTCCCTGGATCTTTATTCCTATGTTTTGATTTTTTAAAAAATTTTTCTGTTTTTTTAATTCTTGCTTACTCACCTCAGTATATTGGTCTAACCTCATTGAAAAGATCATACTGAAACTTTCTGGCCAACATAGTAAATAACCAGCAAAAGGCAGTTGTTAACTAGTTATATTGGTAAGCCTGATAGCCAAGCAACAAAGAACGTGTTAGAGTGCTGTTATTAATTTGTTTTATGTGTGTTCAATACCGTGTAAAACATGGTTCTACTCCAGAGATATTCATAGTTTGAACAGACTAACATAACAATCAAATCCAGTGCTCTATTCCAAATTAGAGACCTTATTGGAGTGACTTTTGTGAATATGCCTTATTTGAAACAAACCAATAACATAGGGTCAGTGTCATGGTATAATCCCAGTAGGCAGCTGTCCTGATTTTCACTGAGATAGACTTAGTTTTCTTCCTGGTAGCTAGTACAGAGCTGTGTTTTGTATTTAGTATGAGAATAATGATAATAACACACTGATGTGTTGTTGCTGAACAGTTCTCTGCCAACGAGGAGGGCCACAGGAAGCTGGGAAGGAGTATGGCCAGGACAACTGACACAAACTGGCTAAAGGGATATTCCACATCAAAAAATGTCATGCTCAGTTTTTTAAACGGGGGGGAGTTGGCCAGGAGTCACTGATTGTTGCTGAGGATAGGCTGGACATAAGTCAACAAATGTTAAACAACTGTATTGTATATCACTCAATTTTCTTATGTTTTATTTCTCTCTCTTTCCTTTTCATTGCAAATATTAATATTATTAGTGTTAGTATTAGTATTATGCTATTTCACATGTTTAATTATTAAACTGTTCTTATCTCAACCCACGACTTTTACTTTTTTCCCTGATTATCCTCTACATCCCACCAGAGGAGGGAAAAAGTGAGTGATGAGCTGCGTGGTACTTAATTCCCAACTGGGTGAAAACATGGCAGCAGCTAATCCACACACAGCCACTCACTTGCTTCTGCACAGAAGGATGGGAAGAGAATTGGAAGTGTCAAAGTAAGAAAACGTGGGTCAAGATCATAAAGACAGTTAATAATTTTATTTTTTTTTAATGGAATGAAAAACAAGACAACAAAGAGAGGGGGAATGGAGGAAACTACAAGAAAAATGCAAAAGAAAACAATTGCTCAGCACAGATCGACCAGACAGGCCCAGAGCAAGCCTGCTGGCAATGCTAGCCCAGGGCAACCTCCATCCACCAGTTTTATTGCTGAGCATGTTGCCTAAAGAAAATGCAGGGAGGAAAAAAACTCTGAGGCAAGTTAGTTTTGGAGGTGAGATAAGGAAAGGGTTTTTTATTTGTGCCTCTGAGGCATGAGATTACATGGCACACGCTCCTTCACCCCCCATACAGATGTTACAATTTATAATATTGCTTGTCCAATCCCAGGTTTCGTCCACCCACTGGCTTTTGCCTTGGACCACCCTCAGTCACACCCCTTGGGAATTGGATCTAGGGGCTTTTCGAGACCCCTTCTTCATCATCTTCATCTTCTTCAGAGTACAAAGGGTAGACGGTCACTCAGTTCTTGACTGTACTTTTGTGGTTCAGGCCAAGGTACAAGTGTTCTCTAAAGAAAAGGGCCTACTCTTAAAGAGAGACTAAACATTTTCTACTGGAATTCAGGGGATAATGATATGGGAGCATGGAATGGGGTGATGGGGTGGGGGAATGTGTGTAGTTTCTATGCTAAGGGTAAGTGAATAAGGGTTGCTGCTTCTAAAATCTATCTCTACTATATAATTACTTATAAAGTTTATAAAAATTAGAAAAAACAAAAGAACCAAAAGGATCTTAAGGCATCAGCACAGTGTCATGCAGTAGGGTACATCCCTTGGGTAAGCTGAGGTCAGCTGTGTCCTCTCACAACAACTTGTGCATCCCCAGCTTCCTCATTGGTGGGGTGAGGCAAGCAGCAGAAAAGGCTTTTAATCTGTGTGAGCACTGCTCAGCAGGACTGAAAACATCCCTGTGTTATCAACACTGTGTCCAGCATGAATCATAGCCCCATATCAGCTACAATTAATATATTTAACTGTGTTCCAGTCAAAACCAGTACAATCACTAAGTGTTTTAAAAGTGAAATACTATTTAAGTGTTCACTATTAGTAAGAACCATTATACTGACAGTTTCCAAGGAAGGATGACACCGATAATGAGATAAGAAAGAAAAGCTGTACTGAAATATGATTTTTTATTGCATTAAAAAAGCCCAACACGGCTTGCTCAAGCAAGAGAAATTTTACCTTTTCATTTCTAATCTGCAAGCCAGGATTGTGATGTTCTACTATTAAATTCCACTCAGTTCAATACCTGTCTTCAGGAACTGCGCATTTGTAATTAAAAGGAGATTAAGGTAATTTACTACTCTCTTGTCTGCTGCCCACTAATTTTCTTTCAAAAGGAGTATCAGTACACTTCGAGGATCCAAGCATACTAACCACTTAGAGGTGGTAAGGCCCTAGTAAATAATATAAGTGGACATTATCACATCTTTTCATACTAATCTAGTAATTGGATTGATCTGCTTCTTCTTAACAGTGACAAGGTAGTGAAAGCTTTCTGAGATTAGACTTTCTCTGAGTTACCTTTTCAATCAAGAAGAGGATCCAGATTGCCAGTGCTTTAGTATTTTCAACAGGTACTTTTCATTTATTCGCAAAAAGCCTGGGATTCATCTGACCGTATGTAAATCTGTATCTGAGCTGAGCCCTAAGCTCCTCATACAGCAGAACAATAAGTATTTTAGCAGGCACTCCACTAGACATAGCACGGCAATACAAATCATGCCCTAATTTTTTTTGTCTTCTTTCTTCTGTGAATAGTAAAATCGGATGACTAACTCAAGTGCAGATGTCTACACTGTGGTCATCTAGATCAACATTCATAAGCTGATAGCTCTGTAATGGCATGTAAGGTACCCTAAGGCACCTAAGACATTTACACAAGGCTCACAAATATGATACAAGGTCTATGGGAGATTCATGTTATTCTCTAGTGATGGATGAAGGCTATAGTGGGAAGTGCCCTTGACTTTGTACAAAAGCCTCAACTGACTAAGTTAGGTAGTCAGTTCCCATCCTTAGACATGATGAATCTCAGTCAAGTGAATGAATGTGTCATATTCTGAGTAATTCTCTTCTCTCTTCAGTATTTCATGGCTCCTGTAACTCATTGAATCACGCAGTTGAAAGACACTGATTCAGTAACAGTCGTATGTAAATACTACGGATTTAGGTCTGGTATAGCATAGTAAGAGGATTGTTGTTTCACTTTTCAAAAATTTAATTTTCTCATTCAAATAAACTGTTGAACTTTGAAGTTTATTCACTGTGCACTTGCTCAAAACAAAGTAACATTGTTACTATTTCTTCATTTTGTATGACTCTGACAGAAACTGTGGGATAAATATTTTGCTTTTCCATTGGGATGTATCAGCTGCTTAACAACTGAAACAATAGGAAATTCATGCTTATTGTTCAGCCTATTGGATAAATGAATGCATCTCCTAAAACCTGTTAAAAAATTAATTACTTTTAGGATGCGCAAGACAATACTAGCTTCAGTAATGCATGCATTTCTTTGGCATAGAATTACTGTGTAATGTTTAAAGACAGCTGTTTCTCCAAAAGCCAGAGATGGTAGGACAGATGGATAGGCAGAGGGGTGGCAAATTCCTCAGAGGGCTTTCTCAACTGCTTGCCGCATTCAAAAGGTAGAAGATAATGATTTACAATGTAGCAGAGCTTACATTATATACTTACTGTAAATAGTTTGACTTGTTTTTTTAATACTTGCATTAATACACTTGCTGTTCTCTTCTGCTGAGGGAACTCATTTCAAAATATATGTTTTGTAACATCTGAAAAATGCTATTTCAAGGGCACCAGCCTCCTTCTCTACAATAAAAAGCAATCAAATAATCATTAAAAGCAATCCACATGACAGTACAAGACAATGTAAATAACAAAAATTCCATGTTATATCCTTTCATATAATTTCTATTGCTGCCCACATGGTGAATATTTTGAAATCTATCAGTTGCTATTTGTGCCATTATATGAAGTAGAAGAATGAATGGGCCAAGCTTTTTGTGTTGAGTTCTCTCATCAATTGCTAGGGTTTCAATATAGTTATAGTTTATGAACAAGAAAACATGCAAATGTGATACTCTATAAAATTACAGAGCATTTATTTGTGACATAAATTTAGTATTTTACAGCTATATACAAAATAGGTACTTCTCTATTCACTGTCTCTTTATTAAAGTGACTCAGTGTGTTCTCTCTCTTAAACCATGATTCATGAAGTCTCACAAGTTACTTCATAGAGATAAATAAAGCTGTGCACAGAGGATATAAGCTACAAAGCACACATAAGTATCCAAACAATAGAGTGTAAGTGCACATTACCACATGACTGAGCTAGCACAGTGTCCCAGCACTCCATACACTCACAAGTGTTTAAAATGATTGTGGCTTTCTTTAAAAAGCAAGCTATTTGAGTCTAAATATAGAGCTTGCATGGTGCAGTGCCAATTCGGTCTCAAAAAAATCATTCAGTTTTACTCCATCTTTCCTTCAACATTTACAACTAAGAACAGTTATCCAAGAAATATTTATATTCCTTGAAAAATGGATGAAAAACCTCCACCATACTTTTAAAATTATTCAGTTACATGATTTCTTTAGAAATTGTGAGAGTTAAGAAATAATTACTTGTCAGTTACTGACTCAGTGTTCCTGCTTTTTAGCCCATGTTCACTCTGGGGGTATTTGTGGCAGAATTTTCCTTATATCCCTTCAAACAAAGGATCTGTAAATATGTTTTAAAATAAAAGCTAATAATTATCTTGCATTTAGATGATTGCAGGGACTAAGGACTTAAAAAAATGCAAACTATGACAAGACTCCTCCTTTTGCAAGAATTATCAATACTGAGATAGGAAAATCTGACCTTGAGGCAGGAAGAAGAAACCTATGTACATTTTGCAATAGAGGAGCAAGAAGCAAGTATAGATGAAGATGCCCTCCAACAGGCTAAAAATAATTTATATTTTAAAGCCATTTCATACTTTTTGGAGTATGTGAGAAGGAACTTGGAGTTCTTCAGCACTGGCAGTTGACAGTTGCAGAGTACAGCTAAAAGATCTCAAATACCCTTTGAAACACAAAGTAGTTAATGTAGCTTGGAATGAGGACACAGAGAAAAAGAAACACTAAGAAAGAGGAAAGAACAACAGATGGCAGAGCTGAAGTATAGTGAGCAGCATAAACTGCAAGGGAAACAAACAAATCCCAAAGGCTGAGAGTAATAAATTTGCACAGTGGGGAACACACTGTTCTGGAGAAACTTCAGTCAGAAAATAAACTGTGCATCAATCCAAAGCTTTCTGTTTAGTGCTAGTTGTCCTAGTTGATTTTCTACAAGCTTTAGGAATTTTTCCCCCTACAAGTCTGTTTTGAGATTGCAAGGACCTGCAGGAGAAAGAGACTTTCCCTGAAGCCTGAGGTGCACTTGCAGAACCATGCCAAGGCTCTGCAGTCTGAAGAAGAAAGACCCACCACATCAGGAGGCACTGGTGCTGAGTAAGGCAGCTTCATCTTCTCCCTGTATAACACCAGTGCAAGGAGAAAAGGCAGCAGGTGATATTAGTGGGTGACTCTCTTATGAGAGGTATCGATGCACCCATTTGCTGGCCTGATATGCCTTCTAGAAAAGTGAGCTGCTTGCTGGGGACTCATGTCAGGGATGTCACTGAGAGACTACCAAGCTTCACACAGTCCATTGACTACTATCTGTATCTGTTGTTTCACATGGGCACCAGTGATACAGCCAGGAGTAGTGTGCGGAGTATCAAGAAGGATTACAGAGCAATGGAAGCAGCGGAAAAGGACTTGATTTTCATCAATCCTCTTGGTCAAAGGGAAGAATTTCAAAAGGGCCAGTCAAATCTCATGAATCAACAAGTGGTTACAGGACTGATGTCAAAGACAGGAATTTGGCTACTTAGACCATGGGACTTGCTTTGACAAACCTGATCCACTGTGGGCCATTGGAGGCTGGCAGGATAATGGAGGAGAGACCAGGGTGTGTTGGTTGATGAAAAACTCAACTTAACCCAGCAATGTGAGCTTATATAGCCCAAAAAACCAATTTTATCCTGGGTTGTACCAAAACAAGGGTGACCAGCAAGGAGGTGATTCTGCCTCTCTCCTCTGCTCTGGTGGGACCCCACCCGGAAAACCACGTACAACTCTGGAGGCCCCAGCACAAGAAATATGTGGACCTGTTGAGGAAGTCCAAAGAAGTGCCACAAAGATATTCAGAAGGCTGGAGCACCTTTACTATGAAGGCAGACTGAGAAATTTTTGTTTGTTCAGCCTGGAGAAGGAGGACTCCAGGAAGACCTTGAAGGACCTTCCAGTATCTAAGAAGGGGCTATGAGAAAGACAGAAAGGGACTTTTTACAAGGGCCTGTAGTGATAGGACAAGGGGTAATGGTGTTAAACTGAAAGAGGGTAGGCTTAGACTAGATATTTGGAAGAAATTCGTTATTGTGAGGGTGGTGAGGCACTGGAACAGGTTACCCAGAGAAGCTGTGGGTGCCCCATCCCTGGTAGTCTTCAAAGCAAGGCTGGATGGGGCTCTGAGCAACCTGGTCTGGTGGAAGATGTTCCCGCCCGTGGGGAAGGGGTTGGAACTTGATGATTTTTAAGGTCCCTTCCAACCTAAACAATTCTGTGATTCCAGAATTTGCAAGCAATGTAGTATGATGGAGGCAATATGTTGATTCAGAGTCATCTGAGGACAGTTCTGCTTGGCAACAAATGTCTGCCCACTGCTGAGGTTTGAGTCAGTGAGCTGGTACCAAGCAAGGTTATACGTGATCAGCCATTTTTGAAAAAGGAGCTATAAGGCTTAATCTAATTTTATGATGAGGGGATACTCATGTGAAACCTGTTTTCTCATCTGTGTGAGAAAAGACTCAAAGTAGGAGTCTTGCTGTATTGGCATATTTGTTTCATTATGGTAAGTCAATGGCTCCCCTTCATGCAGTTTATACTTCAGTTCTAAGTAAAACACTATAATGATATAAAACTGCAGGTGACAGAGACATACTCACAGACAAAATTTAGGCTGTGACTGTGGAGCTACTAAATAAGATGACTACATCTCTGTCACCTCATGCTCATAACATGATAAGGAAAGGTGCCCCAGAAATAAAAGTACATTGTTGCTGAGGCTGGCCTTATTCAGAGTTTGAGACCTCCCTTCTGAGGGTAACTAAAAATATGCCTGGAGCATGACATATAGCTCAGCTAGAAAAGAAACCAACAACCTAAGTTGTTCAAAAGTCCTGCATTAATCTGGCTGCATTAAACAGATTAATATAAAAAAATACAAAAATATATTAAAAGGAAATAAAGAGGGAGTAAATGGCTAGACACATTAAGAGACAGAACATAGATTTGGGCATCAGGAATAAAACATTGGTATCACAACTAATTTTGAGCGCACAAATTAGAGTGGAATTCATATGTTTTCTTCCAGAAAAACAATTCGCAGAAGAATAGCTTGGCTACATTATCTTCCAGTAAAGACAGTGTGGATTTGCTAGACTATCCAGTACACCTACGCAAGAGTGGCAGTTGAGGCACAGTACCTGAAAGAAACAAGTAATTTCTGGACCAGCTTCTGGTCAAACAAGATTCCCTAAGGACTATTCAACTTGCAGTACATGAATCTACTGAAGCAATCTATTTGAGCCCAAATATCTACCTCAAGGTGAGCTGAAACTCCACTCCAGTCTTTGTTGTATTATATCAACTTGACCCCAGCTGATGGTTGCAGTTTTGACTACATTACATACACATATCTGCATGTAGACACCTAGATATCTTAACACGGAGCTGAAGACAACCCCTTACCTCATCTGAGAGATATGAGTAGGAGTATAATTCAGTTATCTAACACATTCATCTAGGGCTCCTGGGGCATTCACAGAGTAGTTGAGCCATTTGTAAGTTGCTGACATATGACAAAGTAGATGAGATTCATACTATTCTGGACAAGCAGCTGGAGATAGGTGAATACCTTGGGACATCCCGTTTGGTACTAGATACCTATTTGGACAACTAAATTGACTGTGAGGGTGTATGTCATTGAAACCTCTATCTCACCTAATCTCATAGATTGCCCTTGTAAACATACAGTAAGCCTGACACTTCTCAAATAAAATCCATTCTTCTGAAGCAGTGTCTAAATTAGGTTGTTGCTGTGATCTATGAATGCCTCTACCTCTCTACTGACTATAAAGTAAATTAAGATGATTTAATGTAAAAGTAGGTATTGAAAAAGAGAGTAGCTGAATCACAAGTTTTTAACCCAGACTACAACGGCAACCTTACTGAAATTTAAGAAGAAATTAGATGTTTAGAGTCTGACTTCTGCATTGTTAAAAACAGTAAGGTTTTGGACATTTACTTTAATGAGAACAAAACTGGAGTCTTATTTTAAATCTATAGGAAAAGATTCACTGATGCCTAAAAGAAAACTCAGGGAGAAAAAAACCTCCCAGACAATTTAATTTTGAAGGTGAGATAAGGAAAGGGTTTAATTCACGCCTCTGAGCCATAAGGTTACAATATGCGCCCCTCTGTTACAGATGTTACAATTTATAATACTCTCTGTCCAATCCCAGATTTTTCCACCCCCTGGCTTTTACCCTGGTCCACCCTCAGCCTTGCCCCTTGGGAATTGGGGCTGGGGTCTTTGAGAGCCTTTTCTTCATCATTCTTCATCTTCTTTGGGGTACAGGGGGCACATGGTCACCCCGTTCTTGACTGTACTTTTGCAGTTCAGGCCAGGATTAGATGTCCTCAAATAGAAGAGGCCTATCTTAAAGAGAGACTAAACATTTCTCCTGGAATTCAGGGGTATTGATATAGGTAATTGGGGTAAAAGGGTTGTAGTTACTATGCTAAGAGTAAGTGAATAAATGTTGTTGCTTCTAAAATCTACTTCTGCTTATATATAGCTACTTATAAAACTTATAAAAAATTAGAAAAATCAAAAAACCAGATGGACCTTAAGGCATCACACCAAAATGGCAAATAGTAGAACTGTTTTATAAATGTGAACATACATATATTAAGAATATTATAACAAATATGTTGGGGTTATACACTTTTAATATTTTTGTAAAACAAGGCTGAATAGCAACAGCAGGAGCTATGAATTGAAATTTCTGACAGTAGATGACAGGTGTAAAAGCTCACTGAGTGGCAGAAAAGGCCCTTAATACCTGCAAATAGCCAATGTACTACAATTATCTAGGGATGAAAAAAATGAGCATAGTAGGAAACTACACACTGTTTCGTTTAGCTCCAAAAATTGTAGTAAACTACTTTTAGTGTTCAAGAGGATTTGTAGAAAATCTACACAGCAAAACACAAAAGGACCATAGCAAGTACCACAACTTTGTAGAAAAATTGTCTTTTGTAAATAGGGAAGTGGAACATTTGCAGTTCCATCTGTCCAGGGGCAGAGAATTGAGACGTAGTAAATGCCATCCAGGTAGCTCTTCAGTCAGTATTTATATCTAATATGCAGTCAGTATTTATATCAAATAGCATTATACTGCATATGGAACATCTCCATAATATAGGATATCTTATCTCAGAGGATACAAAAATACCCCTCAAAATAATGGATTCACGGACTTACTTTCTATCTGCTGGACCTCACTTCTTTAATGTACAGTCTTAATTTTAGCTTGTTTAGTTGCACTCCTTTTTGCTCTTTGAATAATTTTCTAAAATCTGAATCAAAATAAAGTACTTTTGCTCTTGAATATAATGTTATATATTACATTATATTATATTACAATATATGATATGATATTATATTATATTAATCTTGCCTATTATTTTTTTGCAATCCTACAGATAACTTCAAAGGATCTATAAAAACTCTACCTCCAATTTAGAACTGAAGAATGCATCCAAAGCTAAGAGGATGATTTTGGCTAATCATCTGACAGCAAATATAGACTGATTATGAATGCTGTAGCAGTGAAGTGGACCAAACTGGAATAATTTTCTAATGACAGGAACTTGGTTTTAGTGTTTTTCACTTGGGGTACTGTGTTGATCTCTGGGACCTCTAACATAAGAAGTACCTGAACCTCTTGGAGTGGTCCAGAGGAGGTCACAAAAACGATCAGAAGGACGGAGCACCTCTGCTATGGAGATAGGATGAGAGAGGTGGGATTGTTCAGCTTGGAGAAGAAAAGGTTCAGGGGAGACCTTATAGCACCTTCCAGAACCTAAAGGGAGGCTACAAGATGGAACAGAATTATAACAAGGGCATGTAATGATAGGACAAGGGATAATGGCTTTAAACTGAAAGAGGGTAGGCTTAGACATTTGGAAGACATTCTTTAATGTGAGGGTGATGAGGCACTGGAACAGGTTGCCCAGAGAAGTTGTGGAAGCCCCATTCCTGGAAGTGTTCAAGACCAGCTTGAATGGAGGTTGGAGCAACCTGGTCTGGTGGAAGGTGTCCCTGGCTCTGTGTGTGTGTGGAGTGGAACGAGATAGTCTTTGAGGTCCCTTCCAACCCAAAATATTCTATGATTTTACAGTATTAAAGTGAATTTGTTTAAATTCAAGATCAACTAATCAAAAACCACAAATGTATATAAAAGAGTAGAGGTATCATGTGTGATTTAGAGCTGGTCCACCATGCTCCATCAAACCTTTTTTTGACTGAAATTAGAATTTTGACTAAAACAAAATACATTCTCAAAACTCCCTTTTTCCTTGAAATATTTAGGAAAACAAAATTTCCAAAACTATAATGTGAGATTCATCTCACTTAGCTTTAGAAGTGTATAGCATAGACATATTCACCAGAGCTAACTGCCTTTGTCTTCCCTTTTAATAAATTTTAGACATCTGCTGTAGAAGGAGATGAAGTGCACGCAAGAAATACCCGTTTTTCTCTATTATTCAATTAAAGGCAGCATATGGCCGGATCAGATGTAGAATTACACTGTTTATATATGCACCTGATAAAATTAATCCCATTCCAAGCTTCTTAAAAACAAAAAAAAAAAGATAATCCTGAAACATTTTAAAACTCAGGTCCATTGTTCTCTCATGGTTCTATGCCTGACATTCCCTTATTAGACTCCCTGCTCCTCTGTGTCTGTGCAATCTCCAGATGTGCTGCTTCTCCTTTCCAAAAGGGAGAACAGAACTCACAATTGACAGTACAAAGTGACTTTCAAGCCTGGGCTTTAAAGAGAAGAAGATGAAAAGGCAACTACTCTTCCCAAACTCCAAGGCCTACAATGGCATTTGAGAATCCAGACATTAAACTTTTTCTCCAATAACTCTACTTTTTTCCCTTGGGAGGAATATATTTTCTGTCTCAGTTTAACTGCCTATTTTTCTGTTCAGAATTTTCCTCTTTCCTAGGATGATTTTGTATTTCTCTGTAATTCCACTACTCAGTATGAGGAATGAAAAAAGAAAACAACCCCAAATCCTTAATTACTTGCATTCCTAAAATCGTAGCTATCCCTATTAGAAACACCCATTCTTGGAAATGTTAATGCTACCATTGAGTTGCTTTTGAACACATAAAAAATTTGACAGCAGAAAATGAGATCTTGAAAGGTAGAGACCTTCCCTCGGTCACAAGAAGCAAAGATAGTTGACTCTGAGAGAAATATACTGAAACTTTCATGGAAATTACTTTTTCTTCAGTCACTGTCTTTCAGTCAAAAGAGGAAGTCTGTATAGGACTCTGAAGAGAAATATACCCTATGGCCCCTTGGGATGTTGTGATGTACGTGTAGGGGAATGAGCAAAGAAGAGCCAAACTTTTATAGCAAATGTGCCTATCGTTTACACTTCTATTTTGACTTTCTGTTTGACTCCAGTGAAAATCTGGAGAGACCTGTAAAACTCATTTACAAACACATAACATCATTGCTAGCTGCTTTCTCACCATTAAATGGAAAGTCTGACAGCACAGACACCATAACCCCAAGAATACAGCTAATTGTCAGAAGCTACTTCACATTTCCACCACGAGACTTCTGTGTGTAAACGGCAGAGCAAAATAATTCTCTAGCCCATATAAAACTCCTCTGCAGTAATGGTAAAGGTGGAAGACAGTCTTTCTAAACATGTACTGAAGAAATTTCTGATGTCTTTTCTGAAGTGCGTTTTAATTTTTCTTTTTCAAAAATACGTTAGAATGTGTTTCGTAGTTCAGAAAGGTACTGTCAATGAGCATTTCTTATAGGTATTCTCGGTGTCACTCATTTCATGATCTGAAATCTCAAACTGTTCAAATGAAAACTGTCTCTGATATCATGGAATTATACCAAGTAAATGAGCACTCTTTTCATTTATTATTTGTCTATAGAATTTTGTATCTCCCATAATAATCTGGCCAATCTGGCCAGCTACCTTTGGTAGCTGAAAGTCTGTAGCTCGATGTTAAAAAGTAGGGACACCAGTAATGTTTAAGAATAATAATTTCAAGGTAATATATAATTCAGGTGCTATATCAGTCTATAAAATTTTACCAAGGATTGAAAGTGATTGAAGGAAGCTAAAGGAATGGCGTTGCAATCTATCTAGAGTTACAACCCTTGCTAGTGGACTTAGAATAACACCATTTCAGTCTTATCTTTTTCAGTTTTGAGTATGGTTAGTTTGAATTAATTTATTAAATTTCATTTAAAAAAAAAAGCCAAAAAAATTTAGGTCCTGTTGGATTTCACAGGAAGGAAAGCACTGAATAGAAGACATGGTTTGTTTTTACACTTAATCAGACTGAACTTGTGATGTTTTACCAGCCTGTAGATTCAGATCTTACAAAAACATACAACTGAGTTTGCAATAGGATTTCCTCTTCTTTTCAATTAAGCCTTCTTTCAGGGATGGAAGGCTGTATCATATACAGCAAAGAAGTATTTGGTAAATCACTGTGTCAGAATTAACTGTTATAAGCAAGCTGACAGTTGTAGTATATGTCTAATTTGTAACATCACTACTGTTTTCCATTCAAAACTATAACATTTTAAACAGTGAAAGCTAAAATTTTCCACCATATTAAAATGCAACTTCACAGAAAAGAAATATTTTCCTAAGCTAGCAAGAAAAAGAAAAAAAGAAAACCAAAAAACCATAAATAACCTTTAATAACTGAAACTCCTTCCCAGAAACTCTGTAAACCCAGCTCCAAATTCATCTCACCAACTTTTTATGTTCTTAAAAGAAACAACTATATAAAGATTGCTTCCTCTGTTGCTAAATCAAAGCAATTAAAACCTATCCATATGTATACAAGCCTACAACAAGATCTTTCTCTTACCATAATGTCACCTTATAGGACTGCATTTCTAATTTAGGTACCTTGTTACACGTTTAAATTTTGTTGGGATGAAATCAATGCTCAAAAGAGAGATTCTGCAGCAGCTACATTAGTCTGTGTTATGCAGCTGTAAACTTGATTTTGAGTTCCATTTACCTGTGTGAGTACATCATCCTTTTAGAGAAGTGTCCATTTTTACCTTGCATTGCTGTGCATCAAGGAACTAAAATTTATTGTATGTATCATACAAGTTGTCTATTTTGGCCATGTCAACAAATGCACATGAGCAATGTGGTATCTCCCTTTCAGCACCCTGCAGGTATGATCATAGAATATGATAAAATATCAGGTATATCCTGATAAGGGGATACCATAAGACCAGCGTTTTCCTGTAATGAAGCCTGACCCCAGGTGTAGGGAGAAGCAAGGTAGCACTGCTGGAAGATCGATTGCCATGGGCTACATGGGAGCAGTGCTCTGCAAGAGAGTAACAGAATCACTACAGATTCTGTAGTATTGATAACTCTCAGCAGTGAAATATGCAGAGATTTCTTCTCTTAACCTTCCTCAATGGATGCCTTGCAGCTGCTGCCTACTGGAAAATGTTGGGGAGTGTTGTGCTCCTGTCACCCAAGAGCCTGAGATGAACACTGACTGGAGAAAGTTCAAGCCTGAAGGGAGTCTGGCAGTCTACTTGGCTTGACTGCACCAACTCACTGAAGTGCTAATTGGAGCATGTCTCTGTTAATCATGTATATGTGTTTGGGTGGGAATGTATGAAAATCTTTTGCTGACATGGTCTACCCATCATTTGCTCGTTTTACTAAACAGAACTTTTCATTGTCATTTTATTTGATGCTCTATTCCCTCCACTAGATCATGAAATATGATGTTAACCTGGAAACAACTTAGACTTCTTTCATGGAATATTTACCATTATGCTCAGTGGCCCAATAATCTATAATGAACATTGTAACCTAGACAACATCTTGAACATTTAATAAATAGCGAACAGTCTATTTCTAGACCATTTCTTTTTTTCTTTGCTATCCCATAGGTAATATAAAAGATGAAAAAAAGAAGAATGAAAGAGGATGACTATTTAAATCTTACATCTTTCCCAAGGAGGAACTGAAAGTTAGGAAGAGCTAGTGCCATAAAATCAAAAAAAAAAATTGAGTGGGCATTTCAAACTCTAAGATGAGTTTATGTTCCTTTGAGGCAGAGTGGTGAATGGAGCAGCTGAAGAGAAGTGAGGAGTCCTGGCTTCCCCACAAAAAAAGGCTGTATGCCTGTACATAATACTTCTGTATGATTTTTGATATAACGAAGATAAAAATACTCCTCTACATTTTTCCAGTTGATGGCTTTAGACTAAAAGACAGAAGACAAAGACCAAATTTTACTACAATTTTTGTGAATATCTGTGAGTCTTTATGCATCTTTAAATATACTGTGTAGCTTCAGAAAGTGTTTATATTAAAAAGTAGATAGTTAACCCGTGCTAATAGGTGACAGAGTGAGACAAATGCAAAAGGAATGTGAGACAAAGCTTGTAAATTACATCTCAAATCTATCAACCTCAAAAAAAAATGAGTCCTGAAAGAATTTTGTCATCTGCCTTTTGGTGGTAGAAGGTAAAGCACAGCCACTAGGTTCAGCTGTCATGAAAACAGCATTTACAACTGTGAAAGATACCTAGATGTCCTCTGTCTCCTTGGATTTGATTTGTAAGAGCAGAAAATTCAATTAACATTGTAGTGCCTTGGTTTACATGACAATGACTCTACATTTTCTGTTATATTGAGATTGTATCACACATGACAATACAGTTATTTTTCTGAGAAAAACTCATACATTTGGCTAGTCACCAATGGATTTGGCCTGCACAGGTAATGAAGAAAGCTTTCACAGCTATTTGAAAAAGTATACCAAGAAGAGTACATTTATTTGAATTCATTAAACTATAGCTCACCTTTTTTTTCCCCTAGATTCAAATTAATCTTGATAGGAATAATTAATTTTCAGTGTCACGGTTTGATAATATATTAGTCTCAAGTTATCACCAACTAATTACATTTCATATTTTGGAGATCTGTAAAGTAAGTGCCATGATTTGCTGTTTCTGTTTCTTGAATCGTCAATACTCTGAGCCTATTCTTTTCTTCCTGCTTGATGGTTGTCTAATTATTGTTTTAAAAGTGTGTTCATTCAGATGGAAGATTCATTTGGATAAAACAAGATCTTTTCTTTCCTCCCAGAGGTTTTACAAACTTTTCATTATGCAGTAATAAAGAAATTAGTTTCTTTCTTGAGGGAGGTTTGAGAAATATTCACCTGTAGCTATTACCAATGTTACTGGTGCATGGCCAGATAATACTATATTATTGTGGCTAAAAGATTAGTAAGAAATTCAGAGTGTGTGATCTGAAATATGGATATGTTTTCCCACTTGAGACATATCCCCCATGGGCCAGATTCTGGGCAGAGTTGGACTAGCATTGACATTCTTCCTAGAACAGTTTAAAGTCTGAGATATCTGATCATATTTGATCACAGTCTAAATTCATGGAAATACAGATCTGCATTTACCCCAGATCCTCAGCTGCTGTAAACACTTTAGCAGTCCCACTGTACTCCCAGCAAGGTCTTTCCATGGTGGTATCACAATGTCCTTGAGTTGCTGGGATGAGTAGCAAGGCAACTCTAAAGCAAATGCAGCTCTATGTTTTGAATTAGGAAATGAGTCTTTGTGGTATTGTAGGACAAATTCGAATTGGCTTCAGTGGAAGTACTGTTTAGCAAAGGTAAACATTGCAGCCAGATAATGTTGCAGAGCTAGTAAATTCCTCACAGAAAGAACTGAAATGCAGCAAAACTGAGAAGTGGCTTTACTGATGCTCAGAGTTCTAACATGGAGGATTTTGTACCTCTTTAGTTCAGGATCCACATCCAGAGAAGCTGAAGCCTTTTTAAGGGGTGTTTCTAGAAGGAACACATACAGCAGAGGTACACCAAGTAAAGCAAGTAAGTATATGAGTCTGGTAAATTCTGACCTTTATCTTTTATTAAATGTAATTCTATGCTGGCTTAACATTTTCCTCTTAAAAATTTAATTGGAGATTAAATGTTCACAGTTGGAAAGGTTTCCTTATTCAACAGAACTTCAGTCATTATTTATTTACTACATGCCTGACCCAGGCTGCAAAGTCTTGCTTTGGGTTTGGAGAGAATCAGCTGCAGTCTTGCAAAAATAATTACTGCTTCATCAGATTCTCTGGTATTAAAGATTTTCTTTTCAGCTGTTTTAATATAGCTATGCTAAAATATTTGTCATGCTTCCAGTAGTGTGTGCTGTACTCTAAGGGCTACTTAGACATCATAAAAGTTGTCTTTTTGTTTATTATTGAAAAAAAATTATGTTGACAACATGCTAAATATTGGGTTTAACTTATTCCACATGGCATCACATGAGGAAAAAGATACTGACTTAAGAAACATGAAACCATTACTTACATGTTAAATAGCACTTAATGTTTAAAAATTCTCTGTGTGTATTGCCATTATTAAGTTATTAAGGAGTTTTTATTGCAGTAAGCTTGAAGCCATGACAAATTCTTAACAAGGCTCTGTAGTCCAAGCATATATCAAGAAATAATTAAGGGCCAGAGAAAAAAGCAGAAATATAATAACAGTGGTCAGTCTGATACCACTGAATTTAGGTACATAAATATAAATTCTTGTTGTGCATTATGGATGAAAAGCAAAGAGAGAAAGTACTTGCCCAGGACAATCAAACTTCTACTGAACAGGGCAGCTTTCTGCATATCACTTCTGCTTTCCACTGTCAGTACAATGAGTTACAAGAACCAGATGCTGTTAGATGCTGAATGTTAAGTTTGGCAAACGTGGTTTGATGTCTTAAACTGTCATTTGGGAGGGGAGGGGTCAGAGTTGATATGAGAACTGGAGAAGTCCTCTAGAGCTTATGTTATTTCTGCTGTTTCAGTTGGCTGCATAAAACAGTCTCCTTCATAAATGGGTAGATTCCACCTTAGCAATAGCTCATATTCTGTATGCCTACTTGTAGCTGTCAGAAAGCTAACTTCTGGCTGAAAAATATATCCTGATTTGGAGCCTAAATTCATTCAAGGATATTTAAACAAGTTGTTCCTGTGCCAACATTGTCCTTTAGCTTAAAGAGTTTTGGGGTTTTTTTCCTTCTTTGGCATTTATCTCCCTCATATACTTATAGCAAGCAATCATATCCCTCTTGACCTCTGTTTTGCTACAACAAATAAACCAGATTCTTTTGGGACCTACCCACATCACAAATCACACTGCAGTGCAGATCCCTGAACTTCCATCAAACCGAGTAGCTCTGGGCCAGAAGACACATAGTACAGAACAATGTACACATAGTACCCAAGGCAATTATTATGCGTCTTCCAGATCTGACTCAAATGACTACAGTGCTACTGGAAACCACATAGGTTGTGTCATTTAGAAATGTCAGCTCATGCTATTACAGCACTCAAGCATGATGCTCCAAATAGATTCACTTTAATTTTGTCATAAAATAGGGTCCTGCTTGTCTGACACATCTTTGTAGACCATCGGTGTTGAACAAATGCAATTAAAAGTTTTATATGTGTTTTGGGCATGATTGAATATTTGCTGTCATGTTCATATGATTGTTGATCTAGAATTATAAGATATCCTAATGTTAAAAATATTTTTCTCATGGGAAAAATAAGAAATAAACTTGAAGGGCATTATCACTTTTTGACTTTCTATTAAGAACTTTAATGTCTGTAGTAAGAAATGTCTTCCAGTATCCCTAATTCCTGTTATTCATATCATATCAGAAGTTCATCGCAGATTTATGTTTTTTTTTCTGCTTCAGTTGATCAAAAAGGTTTAGACTGCTCTGTCTAGTATTTCAAAATGACAAGAAAATTACTCCACCTTTACTACATTTAGGAATATATAGGCATTCTTGTTAGGTATTAGTATAATTTCTCTGCTTCAATGTATGGAAGTAACTACTTGTGTGTAATATCGTGTGAAGAACCAATATGCACCCCCCCCCCATCCAAACCAGTGATTTTATCCAAGATGCAAAAATACACCCGAAATGTAGCAATAAAAAGACCATGGCAATATAATCCTCTTATAGTAACAAGATAGGAAAATTATACATTTTCAGCAGCAAGCATTGGAGACAATCTCAATCACAATGATTAAAATGTTTGATGTGATAGAAGTGACCTCTTGCAGTAATCTCCAGAGGAAGATGATTCTCTGTAGTTAAATGAATTAAGTGAATTTGAATTTGAAAAAGAGTGTATAGTGCACTGTGAGATTCAAACATAAATGGTTTTCAAACTACAGAGACAGTAGTTTGAAACACCTCTACACTCTAAACAGGAGAAGCAAAATACTAAGATGTATAGCTGAATTACTAAGCAAAAATAAGCCATACCAGTATGTTTCATTGCCAGTTAAAAAGTATAGGTGGCTATTGAGCTGATATGTGAAAGCATGCTTACAGGGTTTTGTTTTGTCCACATATTTATTAATCTAAACAGGATCTTATAGCACTACTGATGCCAGAACTGCACCTCCAAAGCATGTTCTTTCTAGAAGTGCAAAGCAGTCACTCAACCTATACCCAAAACCCCAAAGCATTTTAAAAATCTTCTCAAGCAGGACACTCCAGAAATGGAGTAATTCAGAGTTATATTTGAAAATATAAGTTTAAATTCTTTCAGTTAGGTTTTTTAATAGTTTTGTAGAAAAATTGGGACTGGGTTTGAAAAGGTGATGGCAGGTTGCCCACTGCTAAGATGTATGCAAAGGAATATCTTGAGTATTTCCCAAGTTTGTCCACTGGGGCCAAACCAAACCAGAGGAAGTGCCAAGACCTCAGCTGTTTTTGTCCTTCCTACTCCAGGACTTTTGCACCACACTCTTACAGCTTTGCTGTCACTGAATTCAGCTAGGTATGCATTTTTTTCTCTCTCTTGACACAAAGGTGGTACAACGTGACCTGCACATATGGTAGACATAGGAAGGTTCTTATGCTCTCAAAAAGGAATAGGCATGTGAAGTTTACTATAAATGATTTCTAACTCAAAAAAAGTTGAATGGTAATTAACTCTAAATTTGAGAAGTTGAATAGAAACCTAAAAATCCTATAGTCAGCAGATATATGAATAGCTTTTAAATGCTGCTAAAGATAAAATTTGGAGAGACAAAATTTAAAAGCAAGCATATAATACAAATAGTACTTACTTTATACTGGCAATAGCCCACTGAGATTTTAAAAGAAAAAAGGGTCTTCTTGAAAAAAAACAAACCTCCCCTTCATGTATGAAGAAAAAGATTTCAGACCTGACAAGCATATTTGATGTGCTGATACCTAAGCATGGCTACCAGTGGCTATACACACAGCTATTTGGCATGAGCAAGAGGCCATCAGATAGGCTATTACCAAACACTACAACGCTTCCTGAAGATAAAAAATTTCTGACTTCTTGCTTCTTGTCTACTGATTTCCTTCCTGTTAAATTAATATTTAAACACAATATTGGTGTTCTAGTATTCCCAAGAACTTTAAACTTAAATATCAAGGAAACAAGTGTTTGAGCATGTGGCAATACTAATTGGTACTACTGTGCTTTGTTCTTGTATTTGCTTTATCTAAAGTACTTGCAAAAGTAATAAGTGTGCATTCAGCCAGTTTAAATTCAATAATATAATTTCTTTTTGAACAACAATTTGACTTTTAAAGAGAACATCTTGCTAATAGCCTTCATCAATACTATTTTGTGAGTGTCATTAAGTTTATTTGGCTAGTGACAATGTGTATTTTTGGCATTCGGGAGCATCTTTAAAACTATATTATCATTACAACACATCTCTGTTTCTTACTTTAATTTTATTCTGCCATAAGAACAAATTGACAACACTTTAATTTAAGTATCCAATTTAAACCAGCTGAAAATTAATGTATTCAAACTAGTAAAACCAAAGACAACAGCAGGCTAAATGATTATGGAAATTGAAATACTATAATGCAAACTGAACAATTTTGATGGTACTGTAGCTCTTTCTAAATATTCTGATTGCAACAATTGATTAATATTATTATTATTATCATGGTAGATATTTCCTGCTTTGCCAAACACTAAAGAGCTATGTAAATTTTTAAGGACTCAGTTTAGAAGTGCATGTTTATGTCTTTTCATTTTTGAATGAATATGTGATTCATTTTGAATGAATGTATATGTGATTTCTATAGCACTAGAATACAATAATAAAACTAAAGATGTAAAAGAATTTGAAAATGCCATGTTTTAATCCTAATTGTGTACCTATGTCTTGAAAATAAAAATGTTTTACTTAGATTTTAGGAACTGTAGGGTGCTTCAAGTGAATCCTTACAGAAAATTCAGAAAGAATTCAGAAAGTGCCAAAGATGCAGGGAGGGAGGTGGGAGTAGGGAAGCATATGAGAAATATCTAGAATTCTCCTTTGGCACAAGAAAAGTAAGCAGATGTGAAGAGCAGCATACAATCAAGGGCAGGAAAACAGCCACAAGCCTGCTGCCTAGTTTATTTATGCCAGAGTCCTGAAAACCCAGAGTCTCAGAGACTGCTGCTAATGAGGGAAGAGCTGGGTCTCTGCACCTGTCACTATGGCAGGCAAGGGAGAGAGGCACAATGATGCTCCAGCACTGCTATTTTGGTTTACTATCCTAGTTTACTTCTCTCTTATGGATAGGATAAAAACAATTTTTCCCTCTACATTTCTTAGGATGCTTGGAAACCCCTACGATACTCTCACCCTCAAAACATGGTGAAAAACTGATGTTTGCCCTATGTTAGTATATTTATGATAGTAACATTTCCAGGGAAAAAAACAAACGAGCAAACTGGCAATTACTTCTAATTTCTATTAAAATACAGTTTAAAAGTATATGCATAAATTTTTGAATGTCATACCCTTTCTCTTCTGTGCTCATCTTTCTTTTCTGTTTTTACGCAAGGTTGTCACAATTCAAAGTCCCCTTCACTGGGAGTAGTATGATATTGAAGGTGAGGGGTTCTTTCTCTTTGGATGCTGTTGGTGCTTTTTGAAAATTTCAAATGATCGATTGCTAATTTTTGCAAATGCTTCTTTCCCTACTGTTCCTCACAGTCAGTTACCAATAAACACTTTTTAGTTCGTATGAGATTTAGGGTAAAACTCCAATTCCAAAAAAAGCTGAAATAATACTAAAGTCACACATCCATCACCTCACTGGTAAAATGTTTGTTATTTCAGGGAAGATGGTCTAGAATAAACTCAAGACTATACAAGTCCATACAGGGATCAGCAATTTCTGAGACATGCATTGTTAAATTAATACAATTTCTTGTCACTAAAGTGATAACCACATATTTTATTTGTGGGTTTAAGGATTACAGGGGATTACTTTATTTAACATGTGTAGCAGCAAAATAGAATTTAGCAACATACAATTCATGCGAATAAAGAAATCATCTCCCTAAACCAAATCAGAATTAACTAAAATTAGAGTAACTACACAGATAAAGCTATAAAATCATATTTGTGACTGCTGAAGACTTTTTCATTATGGTCTTATTTTTTTCAGAGGGAGATGAATGCTGAGAAGAGATTAAAACATTATTTAAGAAGCTCACACATTGTAAATACATGTCAACAGCAGAAAGAGTCACAATGAACACAGTAGCAAGACAAATAACAGGAGTGAGTTATAGAAGATATTTTTTGTGGAGTTTCATGGATCTACATCATCTTATTCACATTATTTATTCACTGGACTATATAAGGGTTTGTGTTAAATTTGGGAAAAGAATTGGAAAAAAAAATATGTCCAAACCTACCATTGTACTAAATTGTGTAATTTCTCTATTTTCTTCAATTGTTATAATTGTTCACTCACACTCATGTGAACAAAGTCTATATTAAAAGGCAATAAATAGAAAAGATTTACAGAAATGGTAAATTTAAAAAGTGAAATAATAAAGCTCGCTTAGTAGAAAGTACATTTTTTGAAGGATATGACTAGTTAGGGATAATAAGAGCAATCTGTGAGAGTACTGTGTCATTACCAGTAGTAACAGCTGATATTAAAGACAGAAAAAATACTATATTTGAGGAAAACTACTTGCCAGTGATAGATTTAAAATTATTTAAAAAATTTTCATGGGAAGTATTCCAACTATGTCACTTGAGACATTTATAATGATAATAGGTAGCATACAAAAAATAGTGTAAATAACAAACCTGTGTTTGTTCCCAGGGTTTGAAGTACATGAACTGATAGATCTTCTCCGGTTATAATTCCTTTGATCTATGGTAAAGGGAGAAGTAAAAGGCGAACCAAACTCAAAAGACTGATGTTTCTGATTTAGATGCAAAATAAAGGTCTGGTAACAAAATTATTTTATATACATACATATATACATAAAAACTTATTCGTGTGTAATTATAAACATACACATTCCAAAGTACATTTTTTTTTTCCTGAAATATTAAGTAGATGTTCAAAACATTCATAAGAAGGAACCTGTATTGTAGCCCCAGGTAAAAAGTCAGTTCATATACTGAGATTATAAAATGAGTCAAAAGCCATTAAAAGTTCTCAGTCATCCTGAAAAAACTGATAAACAATTTACCCTCTGCAGTGGCTCAGAGAACAGTATCAATTAGAAATTACTAGATGATCTGGGGTAGAAGCTCAAGGCTTAGTGTACACATGAAAGATAAAATATTAAGTGCAATATTGTAGTTAGTTCACAACACATTGTTATTTAAAAAATGATTATATAGTGATATACATGAATGTACCTGATCCAAAGCTTTTATTAAATATTTAATGAATTTTTAAATCGTGTTATATATTTAAGCATTCCTTATAATACTTATTTACATGTCCTAACTGAAGATATTTTTAGACATATGACTACAAATTTTTTTTATAATTTATATATAAGGTAACGATGAAATTCATTGACGTACAGAATGGCAAATGTAGCCACAACTGTGAAAAATACAAATGTACATTTCATTTAATATTTAGATAATAAAATGCATGCTAAATTTACATTAATATACTGTTGTACTGATACGAACTTCAAGAGGACATTAATGAAGATGTTGGACTTTCCTAAAAGCAAGACCTAAGTGTCAGATTCCTTAACACTGTGGGAATATTTTGTGTGGCGTACAGTGTTGTTGCTATGAAGTGGAAGTGATATTAGAAAAAGATATGCAGGCCTATTTCTTACACATGATTGATTTGATCATGACATCACTAACAAACAGCTTTTGAGTCAATTTTTTTGGAAATAAGGGAATAGAAAATCATCAGTGTTATTCCTGTAAACACAAATTTGATTTTTTTTCACTTATATATTTTTTGAGACATTTCATTTATTTTCACTGTCCACTGAGACTGATCTATCCTAAATTCACTTTTAAAAGCACTAAGATCTAGACAGCACTAGGGAAGTCATCATCCACTTGTATTCAGCCCTGGTGAGGCCGCATCTCAAATTGTTTGTTCAGTTTTGGGTCTCTGACTTCAAGAAAGACATTGAGGTGTTGAAGTGTGTCCAGAGAAGTGCAACAGAGATGGGGAAGGGTTTGGAGCACAAGTCTAATGAGGAGCAGCTGAGAGAATTAAGGTTGTTTAGTCTGGAGAAAAGGAGGCTCAGGGTAGACCTTATTGCCCTCTACAATTACCTGAAAGGAGGTTGTAGTGAGGTGGGTGTTGGTCTTTTCTCCCAGGTAACAAGTAACAGGACAAGAGGAAAAACCTCAAGTTGTGTGAGGGAAGGTTTAAGTTGGTTATTAGGAAGAATTTCTTCACTGAAACAGTTATCAAACACTGGAACAGTCTGCCCACGGAAGTGATGGTGTATTCATCCCAAAAGGTGTTCAAGAAAGGACTTGATGTGGCAATTAGTACTGTGGTTTAGTTGACATAGCATTGTTTGGTCAAAGGTTGGACCTGATGATCTTGGAGGTCTTTGCAACCTTAATGATTCTATAAAATTATGATTCTTGGAAGAGCTGACAAAAGCAAGGCATTATTTAGATTAATATATAGTTGATCCCTTTGCCATAGCAGTTAGAAAAAGACTGTCATCATCTGACTGCCACAACTTGAAACAAGAGAGAAAAAGAAAAAAGATAAATCAGCCAAAAATTAGTTGGAAAAAAACAGAAAAATAAAAGATATGAGTCCCTTCAAACCCCTACCATAAGATATGGTTGATTATGACCACTGCTTAATTCTGAGGTACTCAGAAGTATATCCCAAGCCAGTCTTATCAAAGTAAAGGGCTGAAAGTAAGTTACATTTCAAATCACTTCTCCAAGGTGACTTGGAAGGATCTTGAATTTAGATTACAGTCATCACCCAGTTAAGGCCAGTTACTGGCAGATTAACTCAATGCAAAATATGCTCTGCATCTTCTAGGTACATCTAGGATGAGAAGAAAGTCCTTTAAAAGCGAGACACAGATTTCTTTCAGTGAGTGCCTAGAGATGTGTGCAGCAGAGTAGTAGAAAGAAGACCCCTAGTCAGGTTCGAGTGTGATTATTGGAATGATTATGATCAAATTTATTGCTAATACAGTATCTATATGTTACCAATGCAGTATATAATATAAGCAGGTCTAAAGGATTTTGGTATAAACAGGTTCAGCTAGAAACATACAGGTTTACAATCTTTGGCCTTGCAGAATTCACAATTACAAAGCAACAAAGCACCTATGTAGCGACTTAAGGATTTTATCTCTGTATGTGACCAGATTTTAGAGCTTTTATTCACTGATTTAAAAATGAGTGTCCCTCATCTTTGGGCTGGACATACTCTGCAGGTGTCCCTTCCAGTGGATCCATCCAGAAGCTGCCTGAAACTTCAGGATATCAGTTTGCTCTATTGGATCAGTTTGCAGCAGCATTTAATACCCTTTTGCAGATCCATGTGTACCAAAGTCAATTGTAATCATCACAGTTCCCCCTTCTCTGGAACACATCAGTTATGCATTTTCTGCATAAGTAATATTTTTATCTTAGGACAATTCCCACCTGGTGTTCTTTTCTTAGGGCAAATCACACTGCCCATCAAAGACAATCAAAAGACAGAGAGGGGGTGTGTGAGGAGAAGGATGCGCTTGAAGACCTGACTATCTTTCTTTGAAAATGAATGAGCCTATAAAACTTATATTTGAAAACACATCTGACACACTCCAGCAGGAAACCCTGGAAGGTTTTTCACTGATGCCTAGGTCCTTTGAGACATTAGGAAAGAAATGACTCATTGTAAGATTTGTTTTTCTCACATTAGCTTCTGATTTGCTTCCTAAATTTTATATGTATGTTGGGTGTCTTGACTGCACAGCTGAATATTTTTGAAAAAACCTAAAATTCTGACTTCTAGAAGTAGCCTAAAGAAACCTTCTTCATGCAACCCGTGGAACCTGGAAATTCACCTATGACTGTTAGAACTAAGAATGAAAGACAGAGGGAACACATATAAGTCTGAATATAGATATTGAATAAAATTGCAAATAATAAAAAGATTATAGCAAAGACATTGCATCTTGATCTGGCAGTAAGACATTTCTTAGCTATTAGAGAACATAAATAGCCTTATTGCCCAGGCAAAACCGATATCTATCAGCTGGGAGGTCCTAATGTCTCTGCTAAACAGTGGAGGAAATTGAATTTTAAACACATCCAGTTTGTGGCCCATAAGATTTATTAGGAAATTCAGAAACTCTTTTACTGTCAAACACAGGTACTACCAAGTTTTATCACTTTGGTATGAGTGAATTCTAAAAAGAATTTCAGTTCTCACTTTAGTTTAATTATCCTCATAATATTTGATGTGACCAAGGAACTTGGCTGGCACTCTGAGGATTACGTGATTAGAGAGATAAATGAAAAGGAAAATCTACTTGATGAATACTTGATGGTTCTTAATTCAACTTGTTAATTAGGTCAGTAGTATTTGATTTGGGGGTACAATTTAATCTATTGCAGCTTTAGTTTCATGTGTTTCTGAAATTCACTTTACATGCTAGAACACATCCTGCTTTTATAAGCATGCATGAAAAGAATCCCTTTCAATGTCTTCATGGTAGAGTGAACATAAAGAAATTAGAAGGCACGCTAGGTAAGCTTGTATTCTTCTAGTGCACGTATTTTTAGATCTATTCATTGAGAGACAGAATACCTAAAAATCAGCAATTACAATGCTCTCAGCTGCCTTTTAAAATTAGAAACTAGGAGAGAAGTGCAAATCCACTTGTCTATGTATCGAATTGTAGCACATTTTCTTGCCTTTAAGCCTCTACCTTCCTGTGTCTGATCAAAGAGCACATTATTACAAATGCCATTGAAATGTTATCTAGTATATATATTTGGTTTTAAGAGAACTTTGTTGATTTATATTAACTTATAATGCATAAATTTTCTTCCTTTTCTATAAGCAAAGATTTGTAAATAAAAATCACAAATACAAATGCATGTTTCTGCCAAAAACATAATTGTTGTGGCTTTATGTAATGGCTGATTATATTATCAAATCACCTTCCTGATGCAGTAAGATGGTTCCCTGTAATATGTTCTCAATAATTCAGTGTTCACCACTTCTACTAAGAAGCTTTTTCAAAGTTTAATATTACGGGAAATCGGGCTGGACCCAACAGCTTGAGAATGGTGAAGTACCCCAGCTCCTTGCCCTCAGGTTCAACCAATGGTGAAAGTGATCATGTATTCCAAGCAGTCACACACATACAGGGAGCAGTGGTATACACCATACATACATACATACATACATACATACATGTATACCTATATGTATACAAACCCAGTTGGCCACACTGATTATAGACAGAAAAGAGTACTCACAAACACGCAAACAGCACCAAAAGTCTCACCCTGCTCCCTTCTCTGGTTGAGCAGGATGAGGTACACTAGTAAGAATGTGTATGTATATTCATATCTATAGGATATATACATGTATGCACAATATGGATGCCTCCAGACAGCCAGTTTGTCCAGTAACTTCCCCTGGCCCCCTATTGATGGCACCTGGGCATATGAGACTTGAGGACCACAGCCCCACTGCATCTGCAGGTTCTGACTATCTTGGTTACACACATAGAATTGACCAGAACTCTTCTGGCTCCACAGCAGGTGACTCCCCACTACAGGAAAAACATTGATAAGTTGGAGAGGTTTCAGGCGAGGCCTCTGAGATGGTGGGGACTAGAGTACTTACCCTGTAAGTAGAGGCTGGAGTAGCTGGGCTCAGTCAGTCTGGAGCAGAGATGGCTTTAGGGGGAACATAACTGCAGCTGCAGTGCTAATGGGAGGTCACTGATGCGACAGCGTTGGACTCTACACAGCTGTGCAAGGCATCAGAGAGGCAATAGGCATAAACTGAAACAAGAGAAGTTCAGATTGGATATAATGATAAGGATTTTCCCCTATAAGGATAGTAGGGCAGTGGTGCAGGTAGCCCAGACATGTTGTGCAGTCTCAATCCTTGGAGATTTTCAAGTGCTGACCCGATGAAAACCTAAGGAACCTGGTACAATCACCTGTGTGACCCTGTTGTGAGCAGGAGATTGGACTTGTCTCAAGTCCCCCAAGATCTTTTCCAAAAGAAATTATGCTGTGACCTTAAAAGTTTCTTTTCAATCAGGGCCTTGAATATTCACTCTGTTTCATTGTTTTTCTCATGTCCCCACTCCCTGAATTTCATTTTGTTTAATTATAATACTAAATAAAAGACAGACTATGTCTTTCTACATAAAAAAAAAAACAAACAAACAAATAACAGGAATCCACTTAAAAAATGCAGGAATCAACTTAAAATTACAGAAACTTTAGTTGACTCCACTGAATAGGCCTGTAATATACAACCTATTCTCCCATAAATTGAAGAACACAGGACTTTCTGCATTCATCTTTGAAGAGCCAAACTAACCTGTTTAACCCATAACACATACACTGTCAGTAAAAATGGAAATCTAGTAAGATTTCCAATTTCTTAATTTCTAATTAAGAAGTTTTATGCATTTTCTGAAACATACTACCACTCTAATATCCAAAAGTTCCCCGGGTTTAATTTTTTATTTATGCCTCTGATTAATAATTTTGACCTTAGTACTGAAGGGCATAGGTTTCTGAAAACTGACACTCTCAGGATTGTTCATGGGATAACAGTTATGTAAAGGTGACTGTACCATCAAGCAAAATGTCTAAAGACAGAGTGCTATCTCAATTCATGAAAATATTTGCATAATATGGTACTATTTTGTCAGAGCAAGAGAAGCAGTATCAAGTTCTGTGCAAAAGTGGACAAATGCATTCCCAGTTGACACAGGTGTGCCAGTGGAAATGATTATTTCCAGTTCTTCACTGTTTCCAGGAGAACAGCAAATGTCTTTCATTTGCTTCAGGCAAAAATCAGACAACCTTCCTTAAACAGTCTATAATGGTGGCTCCAGCTTGTCTGAGTATTATTGCCTGAAGCATATTACAAGATATACTTATGAACTAAGTTCCTGACAGATCAGTGGTGGCAATAATTTCCAGTAGGGAACTCGGAGAAAGTAGCTAGAATAACAACTTACTGGCATGGCTTGGACCAGAAGAAGCTATCCTTAGACTGATTAGATTCTAAGTTAATGAATTAACAATTTCCTGTTCTTGAAATGTGAGGTTTTTTGTGATTTTTTTTTTTTCTCCATAATATTCTCCTTGTTATGTTCTATTACTTCAAACGCTGTAGGAAAAGACTATCAGATTCATTCTTATTTCAAATCTTTTGGAATTGTTCCACATTGTAAAAAGTGAAAAAATTCCAACCTCCAAAGAGCAACAGAAAACTCTCTTACGTCTGCCTGGCTCACCTCACTTAACTCCTAAACCTCAAGTGTGTTACTATCAGGAAAAGTATTTTTTAAAGTTGCAAATTGTCTTCTAATGTTATCACTTGTCTAAATTCCCATGTTGATATCACTGTATGAACATCTATTCATCTGTATCATCTTGGATTCTATTGTAATTTACTTTCTAAGATTAGATATTGCTTCCAAAATGTCTAATCCCAAGATTGTTTTAATGAATCTTTGCTTATCTATTTGTAACATGGGCAAACTTTGTCAAAGGTTTTGCTATCTCTCAGATGACAAAAAAAAAATTGATTTTTTTTTTCTCTTTTGGAACAGTATGTGAAGGCAAATAGCAAAAGTTTCAGACAGATATACTCAAAAAAGCCTCAGAGAAGGAATTCAGAAGTGTGTAGGTTAGTCTGTTTTGTGAAATACTCAATACCAGTTTATAGCTGAAGTAACTCTAGTAATTCTTCAAGACAAAGTATCATGAAGGGATAAGAGATGCTGAGGGGTGGTATAAGACACCCAAAAGATTGGTTCAGTAAAGAGAAAAAATCCAAGCTGAGAGGAGGGTAAATGAACATCTAAGCACAGTGCTTATGTCTTCCTGTGACTGCTGAGCTTGCTTGGACCTGCAAAACACGTCTATTTTAAGTACAGGTTAAATCACACCAGTCTTAGATGCTGGAACAGTACTCCATGCAGCACAGCAGTGTTAATTATCATTACTAGGAAGAAGATTTTCATGCACAGTCAGATCCTCAGGCAAAAGTGTTATTCAGATTAAGACTACCAAATGGACTCATTGGATTTGTTTTTAACTATTTCAATGAAAAATATGACTACTTGCAAATTCCTGTTGAATGTTGCCATGATTTATTCATAAAAAAAAAAGGATGAGAAGTTCAAAGTGCAAATGTTTATTTCCAACATAGTGATTACTTCTTCCTCCAATTAAAAAAGAAAAAAAGCTACATCTCTTCTGCAGCTGTTCACTTAAAAAACACATGCTTGAACTAGACAGAAGTGTCTCTTCTTCTAGTTGCCATCACAATAAGAAAAAATTAATTTTGGCTTGCCAGTGAAGTGTTGAGGCCTGAACAATAGGTCCTGCGTCAGAGCTGACCTCTAGATGAACCTTCCAACCTAATGTTATATTTAGCCATATATCTGCTTATTAGCCAAAATTCAGAAAAATCATTAGTAAAATACATAGTCTGATAAGACTACACCTTTGTAAACATGTATGTTTGTTAGTAAGATATCCATTTATTAGTAAAATTTTTATCTGCTCATTAATGAGATATGAATGTATCTATCTATCTGTATGTAGAGACTGGTCAAGGCCATGGAAGTAGATGTCTGGTCTTGTTTGATAGTAGATGGTCCAAAGTGACTCCCTTGATTTTCCTCTGAGCCCTGGCCAGCCTTTGGGTGAAACCCAAGGAGAGAAGAGAGCCAGATATTTTCCACACTAAATAGTGATGTAAGATTGTTTGTTTAACGCTATAAAAGCTGGATCCTTTCACAGCAAAGATGGTGTATTAGGGAGGGGTTCGGACCATACTGAATCTAAAACCATGACACCGTTGCAAGCTCAACAAAGCTGATATTTATTACCAAGAGGAGGCCAACAAAATGAACAAACCCAAAAGGAAGGAAGGAGGAGAGGAATAAGCCCCCAGCACAACCTCCCCAGTTACGCAGCTGTTGCCCATAAAGTTATCTTACTGATCTAGCATGCCTATAATTACCCATAGCAGAAGCTGCATCCTTGGAGAGTCAGTAAGTTCACAAACTTGCAGGCGTCCCCGCCAAAAGGCAATGTTGTCCTTGGCGTGAAGCTAGCTCCTCTCCAAGAAAGCACTATCTGCTTTTATACAATTAACTGAGTGACCTCAGCCTGGGCAGGAGTGGTCATCACTGCCCAAACATAGATTCTCAATCCCACCCTCTTGGTTATGTAAGTTCATCCCTTCAGCACATGCGTGAGAACTTTGGAAATTCCCTAATGCATGCACAGCATGCTTTGGGGGTCTTTTCTAATTGAGTCAGCGGTCAAGCCTTCCTCCTCTCCTCTTCGATTTCTCCTTCAAATGCCCTTGGCAGACAATGAACCAGTAGTAAAACACCAGTAAAAATAGTTTATACAGAAGTTCTCTCTCCAAGGACAATTTCACTGTTTTATTAGTGAACTTGGCAGGGAGAATATAAACTACTACAGGTGGCTGGGGCCAAACACAGACCAAAAGTATCAGCATAAATTCACCCTGCTACAGATGGAGACCTCACCTATGAATAGATGCACTGTGTAGGATTTCCCGGTTACCGGGAGTGGTTCTCCCGCCCACCGCTTTCATTGGGGTTCCCTATCTGACATGGGGGTCTGGCTGATGCTGATGATGGTAATGTATTAAAGGGTATCTAGTGATATGTTTTTCTTAATCACTATAGACAGTCCTTGTAGTAATGATTAGGTGCATTGCTAAGCTTATCCTTTTGTAATTCTTTGCTTCTTGTGTAATTCTTTGCTGTTTTGCACTATGGTAAATTTATACACTTGTTCTATTTATACACTTGTTCTTTAAAATTGATGTCTGTGTTTCTTGTTCTGACCCTCGTCCCCTGAAAAAACAGTCACAAATATTTTCAGTATTTTGGTCAGTTAAGGAATTGGCAAAATCAGTAACTGCACATCTGTGATGTCTCTTGGTTTACCTCAACTCCTGGAATTTCTTCTGCTTCAAATGATTAACCACAGGGTAGAACAACAGTAAAGACACTCTGTATGTTTCCATCAACCAGCTATTTGGGACTGACTTCATCATGTGATGAAAACTTCAAAAAAACTACATCTGGGAAAGGTGACCCGGAGAAAAATAAACTTGAATCAGACACCTAATTATTATCTAAAATGGAAATGTAAGCTGTTTCTAAAAGGCCTTGTCAGTTGAGATAAAACATATAGCTCTGATTCAGAAGATAAGTCAGCAATGCAGGGAGCTACAGAGCCAGGGAATGATGTGATCTGAGCATTGACAAAGGAAAATTATTTTTATGACAGTTCCTGGATGAAGGTGAGAGCTGCAATAACAGAAACAAAAGGTTAGAAAGTAAGTGGCTGCAGTAGTCAAGGTAACAAAATTCAACATGCCCAGAAATTTACTCAGCATACTAAAGCATCATATTTACCCATAAAAGAAGGGGGAAAAAAAAGAAAAAAATGAATAAACAGGAAAAAAAAAGAGATGTGTGTGCAGGGAAGAAAATCATAAACCAATCACTCATGGTAACCTTCCACCTGTATGTGTCTGTTAATTACTGATAAAAGCTTTAGAACTGGTACAATCCTGGTCAGTCTTATAAAAACCTTTTTATTCAGTACTGGTGAACTAATTCTAAAAGCCTGAATGCTATGAGAATTAATGATTCTTGAAAGAACTGGTGTGGATCTTATTTGATGGGCAGAAAATCTATTCTGACTGGGAACTTGTATCCAAGTAAGCTTCTGTCCCAGCTTTTAGAGAATTGCTTCAAATTCTCTCCTATAAATACTCCTGCTATTCCTCAGCACTCTCCAGGCAGCTAACCAGAAGGAAAGCCAGAATAACTTTCATAACTAGTGGTGAATCTTGTTCATATATTTTCTTAAAAATAAAGAAAAATTTTCCATCTTCCATAAGAAAATTGTAAACCAAATATAAAAGTTAATTCAGTCAGATGTGACACTTAATGTGCTTTCCATAACAGCAAAACTGTAGTGGGTGTCTCCCTAATCAAATACTGCAGTATTTGATAATTATAGTATACAACTTTTAAATATTCACAGAAGAATGAGCTTTGAACGAAGGCTATGACTATCTGATGAAACTGGGGGGTTGAATGAGACCAGAAAATGCTTGATCCACAGTGGAATAGTATTACCCTTTATTGTCCTGAACTCATTGATTGCCTAAAGAAGACTCTCAAGGGTTTAGAGTTCAGGACTTTAGAGAAGAAAAGAAAAAAAAAAGTAAAAAAAAGGTATGGTATTGATATTATAATAATTATTTCTACAGTATTGACCAGCAAAAGACACAGGCTGATATCAAGTAATCTCAAAACCCCTTTCAATAAAAAAACCAGCTCTTTAATGCCTTTTTAATGTCAAGTTTACGTTCAAGCAGCTTGGATTCTTAAAAAAAGTTTCACTTTTTCTTAAATCAGTAGGCACCAATGGCACCTACTGATATTTCATTTTTTCATATTTCAGTATTCTGCTACCTTAGTTTATAAAAGACCTCTTGCATGTTATCAGATGTAGTGTTTCTTTCTCCACTCACCACATATTGGTCCAAATCTAAATGCAATTCTCAACCTCCTCCTGTACAAATCTACCATATTTGTGCCAAGGGAGGGTTCTTGTTCTTGCTAAATTACTTACTAATACAGACATATTCTGTATTGCCATATTCCATGTAGCATGACTAAGGTATAATTCCACTTATAAAATTGTGGTTTATTATTATTTCAAAGTACCCCAAAGTCAGCTTGCAAAGATGATCCAATTTCCTGAGGTTCTGGGCCAAGCCCATTTTGAAGTGTCATCAGCATTTAGATAACATCTAGTATCCAGGCTGGAACTGCATCTGCAACTATCATTGGTGAAAAATCTATGGGTGTAGGGAAGGGAGAAAGACAATAGGCCAAATGACTTATGATTTTTCATTTGCATGGTAAATTAGTTGAAGTTAATTTGGTATTGTAAATTACAATCTGCTTCTTAGCAATTCTTCCTATTACTGAACATTCACTAATAGTTGGTGTAGAACAATTAGGGTCCAAAATGCCTTTTTGGATAATCTGCAAGGATCATTTGTGTATTCATGCAGAAGTAATAAGAGATGGATTCTGAGATACTTGAATAAAGTCCAGTCATCTCTTTTATAATTAACTGAGTCTTGATTTTTTATTCACTTGCCTAGTTCATGTTTAGCTTTTATAATACTAGGCTTAAAAGCCTATCAATTCATCCACAGAACCTCTGATATTGGGTTCTGTGAGCCCATGTAAGTTAAAGACAACCCAACAGTGAACAGACTAGCTGCTGTAACTCAAGCCTGGAACTTTTGGAGAAATGTGTTGAGAGATTGAGGGCTGTATAGCAGCTGGCTCTTAAGAATACGCATCTGAAGAGGAAGAAAATAAAATATACCAGATGGCAGTGGAGGCTCCACAGCAAGAGAGACAGAAAATGAATTTTGATGAGACAAGGACTTATCATTGCTCAGTTCTCTCTGTGACTAAAATAGAAACAATGTTTGTTTTCAGACAAATTCAAGATGCATAACTCCTCTTTTATGCAATCCATAACTCTTTATGGGAACCATTAGTTACTGCAGACCCATATTTATTTCCACTGTAGCTGATACATATTAGGTACCAGACTCTTCAGAGTAAGACCTATTACTCTGTTTAAAAGGAATATACATGCCGGTGTATCTATGTCTCCTTCATCTTTGTGACAGCTCTCCAAAAAATATCAAGGATCTGATCTCAATTTCCTTAAGTCTCGTCTTTGCATAGCAGGGTGCAATGCTGTGCAGGGTCACAAAGCACACTGCAATCCTCTGCAAGACACACGTCTAATGAAGAAGACACATGAGGAAGGAAGTAGATTTAGGTTTCAACTTCATAAAAAAAATCTTTACAAATCTGGATATAAATATAGGATATAAATTTGGATATAAAACAATGTGAGAGAAAACCAAAAAATAGAAGCTTATTGTAAAAATTCTTGGATAAGTATGGTGATAAAGCAACCTTGCTATTTATGTTCTAGGTTCTATGTTGTGAAAAGTAATAATTACTGATGGATTTCTATGAAGACATAGCTGAAGTACTCAGGGTTCTTGTCTAAATCATTTTGACAGTAGTGAAACACATAAGGATGAAATTCTGACTCACTCTCACAAAGCCCCTATTCCATTGCAAAGTAAGTACATTTCATCTTGGATGTAAAATACTCCTTTAATTATCCAAAATTTTACTTGGTAATTGAGCCTTGTGTTTCTAAATCAATCTAACATGTTTTCAATTAGCACCTTTTCAGTTACATAAAAAAACTGTCAGTTGAATAATCAGCAGTTTTGTTCTCTATTTTTACAATGAAAGCAGACCTTCTAAAAGTAAGGGTTACGTTTTTCTGTCAGTAACAGGCACAGAGACTTCATTTTATTGACAGTAACTAAAAAATGACAGTAACAAATAGGTAATCAACAATTTTTCTTTCTCTTAATCTCCTAGGTGTGCTTATTACAGAAATGTCAAAAATGTATTTGCAAAATGTAACCAGAACTCTAAGGCAATGGGATCAATGCAACACTTGTCTGGTTCAGAATACATTGGATAAATCTGGGTTAAATGCTTTTGAGTCAAAACATTTAAAAAAACTGACAGCATTCCTTGTTGATATCATTGTTCTAATTATTTTTTAAAGAGATCTGGCTCAGTAAAGATTTTGTAAAAAATCCAGATCCATATGGCTGGGTTTTTTGAAGACAGTTTATAAAAAAAAATACACTCAGCCAGTACAAGCTGCTGTATATATTTCAGAAATGTTTTAATTTTAAGAAATGTTATATAGCTCAATGGCAGTTACAAATGTGGTGGATAAGCAAAGGAATTAAGGTTTGGATCTGCATATTTTGTGTATTTACTCCAACTTTTGAAATATCAGCTGCCAGTCCTAATCTTATTAACCCTTTCAGAGTGCAAAATACACAATTTTGAAATTTTTGCTTTGTGATTTTCAGTCTGCTCTCCTTATTATAGTACAAATCAATCTGGGGATGAGACATCCCCAAACCATCCCTGGAGTCAGGTTGTTAAAAATATATCACTGAGTCCAGACTGCACCTGTGTGGTTGCAGGACCCGTGTTCACAACAGGTATCATGGGATCCTATTTGCAGGTCAGCTTGTGGGGAAGGATCCTCCTCTCTATTTTTGTCAATGGCATGCCTGATCTCATTAGGAGGGCGGAAGAGAGAGTAACCAGCAGTCCTGTGAGAGAGTGACAGACCGGATTATAGAATCACAGAGCTGCTCAGATTTCAAGAGACCTCAAAATATCATCTATTCCAACCTTTCATGGAAAATGAAGTTTAGATGACATCATCTAGCACCCTGTCCAGCTATGTCTTAAAAAATCCCAAGTGATGGGGATGCTACCACATTCCTGGGAAAGCTGTTCCAGTGAATGATTGTTCTCACTGTAAAATAAATTAATTGTATATTAATATGAGTAAAGGGCAGGGGTAATGTGATGGAATCGCTCAAAAAAGAGCATTGGGGAATATGACAGGAAGGGATGATATAATTAACAAAGTGGAGTTTAAGTAAGGTCACATCCAGCACTTACATGCCAGCAAGGATGTGTCTACAAGGAACCATTAGGGAGAAATTTGCCAAACCCTCTCTAACAACTCAGCATACTGGGGTGCTTCTCTAAAGTGCCTGTACATTAATGGACAGGGGAATAAACCCAATGAGTTAAGAGATATGTGTGTGGTTACAGTGCTAAAATCTTGTTGAGGTAATGGAGAAATAGTGGGATGGTTCCCATGATGCAAGTACTGTGATGGAGGGCTACAGACTCAGGAAGGACAGGAAGCGAAGCTGAAGTAGGGGAGTTGTCTTTTATGTGACAGAGCAGCTGGAAGTCATGGAGCTCTGGGGATGGATGAAGAGTCAACAAACAGTGTAGAGAAGCAAGATTCATGATGGGAACAGTTCCAGGCATGGAGAAAAGCATACAGCAATTGGCAGGACTTTCATATGGACTTTACTGTTATTATGTGGTTTCTACACAGTGCACAACTGCACATGCCCAGGCTTTCTCCTCCCCCTTTTGCCTGTGCCCTATTCTGATTTGCTCCCCTGTTTCTCTGTCTGATAGCCCACCCTATGTTCTGCCCCTTTTCCCTGGCGGGATGGTTAAGAATCGGGCACACACCTGAATAAAGGATTCTGCTTGCACCCTTCCTCGTGTCCTGTCCCCTCCTCCCTTCGGACCGCGACAAAACAGCTACAGGTTAGGATTAAAGAGCAGACAGATATCAGCAACTTTATAGGAAGTGTCTGCTATAGGCCACCTAACCAGGAAGAACAAGTGGACCAGGCCCTCTTTAGACAAATAGTAGCAGCCTCACATTCACAAACCCTCATCCTCACGGGGGATTTCTATCACCCTGATATCTGCTGAAGAGACAACAGCAGTACACCCAGGTTGTTCCTGGAGTCCTTCAGTAACTTCCACCTACAAGTGGCAGAGAATCCAACAAGGAACAATGGTCTGCTTGACCTCGTATACACCAACAAGGAAGGGCTTGATAGGGATGTGAAAATCAAAGGCAGCCTTGGGTGCAGTGACCATAAGATGGTGGATTTCAGAAACATAAACTCAGGGAGGAGGGTGAAAACTAAGCACAAAAAGGAAGCATAGAGAGGGTGGAAGCAAGGACAGGTAACCTGGGTAGAATATAGAAACATTGTTCAAACATCTAGGGGTGAAGTCTGGAAGGCTATAGCCCAAATGGAATTGTGTCTGAGAAAAAAGGAGGGGATTCTATTAGCACAGAGGCAGCAAAAGGAGGAGTAGGTAACGTGTGGCCCCTTTGCTCAATGAGACTGGGGATCTGCTTAAACAGGGCATGGAAAAGGCTGAAATACTGAGTGCTGACTTTGCCTCCATCTTTATAACAAGACCAGCCTTTGGCAATGTCAGATCCCAGAGATAAGAGGGCAAGCAAAGAAGTTCTAACTTTAGTGGAAGAAGATCAGTCAGGGAATACTTAAGAAAACTGTACATACACAAGTCCATAAGTACTGATGGGATCATAGAATAGTTTGTGTTGAAAGGGACCTTAGAAAGGACATCTGTTCCAGTCCCCTGCTAAGGGCAGGGACATCTTTCCTTATATCAGATTGCTCAATGACCCAATCAAACTGACCCTGAACACTTCCAGAGATGGAGCATTCACAACTTGTCTGGGCAACCAGATCTCCATCTTTGTTTTAATACCCCTTTAGATACTGGAAGGCTGCAGCAATGTCTTCCCAGAGCCTTTTTTTCTCCAGACTACTCAGCCCCAACCCTCAGCCTTTCTCCATAGGTAGTCCAGATTAGAAGGGTGTGGGGGCAGCAATATTAGTGCCCTGCCATGATCCCCTAAGCATGCCTCTTCCAGCCCCATTGTCCTAGAACCTCAGTTTCTCCTAGAAGTGACTTCATTCCCCTAAACCTTGTCCTGTGGTTCAGATGTGGTAAGATCAATTGCCAATAGTAACTGTGATAGCAGGGCTGTTGAGTACCTCAGCCTTTGCCCTGTTGGTTGTCAGCAGATCTCCTGTCTTAGTTTTGAAGGGCAGTGTAATCTCAAATGCTGAGGGAACTGAGTGATAACACTGTGAGGTCATTCCTGGTAATCTTTGATTGCTCATAGGCAGTGGAAGAAGTGACCAAAGACTACAGGAAAATGAACATCTGTTTTCAAGGAGGGCAATGAGAAGACTCAGGGTACTACAAGGCTGTCAGCCCCATCTCAATATCCAGAAAGGTGATGAACCAGCTAATCCTGGAAGGAATTTCTAGGCATATTAAGGACAACAAAAGAATCAGAAGTAGCCAGAATGGATTAACCAAGATGAAGTCATGCTTGACTACCTTAACAAGCTTTTACGTTCATATGATTGGCTTGGTAGATGAAAGAAGAGCAGATATTGTGTTGTACCTAGAATTCAGGAAGGCCTTTGACACTGCCTCCTATAAGATCATCAGAGGTAAACTACATGGGTTGCATGAGCAGACACTGAGGTGAATTGAAAACTGACTCAATGGCCAGATCCAGAGAGCAGTGAGCAATACAAAATGTAGTTGGAGTTCAGTAATTAGCAGTGTGGCCCAGGGATTTATGCTGGATCTAGTCCTGTTCAGGGTCTTCCTTAGTGATCTGGATAATGGTGAAGTGTGTACTCTCAGCAAGTCTGCAAAATGCACCAAACTGGCAAGAGTGACTTATACACTAAAGGGTCACACTGGCATCCAGAAGGATCAGGTTTTTTATTCATTTGAAGCTAGAATGTTATTTCATTTCAGTTTGCAGTCATAAAAATTCCTTCCTTTTCTTGCCTTGTCTTAGAAATGCTAAGGTTTGTGACTCTGAGCCAGGCTAGACCATCTGAGTATCCTCAGAATGAAAACCATCAGCTGAATACATCTGTGCTCACCAGATTTTTTTCCTAATAGACCTCAGATCTTCCTTAATGATTAGCACAGTTTCTTTTCAGTTTTAAGCCCTTTCTATCATAGTTAGCAAGCTGTGAAGTTGTCTGTTAGCACAGGGGAGTGTGCAGATTCCAGATGTTAGAAAGAGTACCTGTTGTTTCAGGAATAAAAATCTGTCTTGAAACAATATAATTTGTCTGAACCATGTTTCACAGACATTTCCATCCATGTTTCTGCTTTTATTTTTCTGCATTTTACTTCGTATTGGCAATTCAAAAGAGAAAGCAATGTTTTTCTTGAGTGGACATTCTTAATTTGATCTTCTGAGCTTATCTGTGCATCCAACTGAAAAAAGAAACCTACTGAAAATGAATTATTTCAAGGATATTCTAAGAGAAGAAATCACTAAAATTCAGTTTCTACAAAGACTTTAACACATTCTTACAGTGGGAAGCTTGGAGTTGAATTATTTTTAAGTTTAAATCCTTCTGGAAACAGCATTAAGCTATACCAAGCCAGAAATAGGCTATCTTTGTATCCTTTAGCATGTTTTTCTAAGGCAAAACCTTTATATGATCACACTGACTATATCTCTCAGTCCTCCTATATTAGCACTCAAATCAACAACCAACTTTCAAGTACATTGATAACAACAGATGAGATCTTAAAGAGACAAAATTTCTTCAGGTTTCATGAATACCATTAGTGATACATTGTAATTTCTTCAATCATCACTATCCAATAAAAGGAGAAAAGGAGTTATAACTTATCCCCTCATCTGCTCCAAGAGTTAGTAGCCGCCTAGGCAGTGTAAGAGAGCACTTATTGTGAACCTTTAAATCAGCCAGGGCATATGCTCTCTCTGACCCATGAAAATAAACAGATTTGAGAAAGCAACAGGTGCTTTAATTATGGAGATATAGCAAGGAGCTGAGAATGTGAGGATGGGGGTAAGCAAAAAGGGGAACAGAAACAGTCACCTGTTTGCTAGAAACAATTCTGTGGGCAGCTAGGTACCATTCATTCTAATTATTTCAGGATCAATTTGATTTTGTTTTTCCCTGTATCTGTAGTTCTTAATTGCCATTAAAGAATTGTTCACCATGTCATTGTTTTTCTCTATGCTTATTTTAATATGTTTTTATGATTGTAGCAACAAATACATCGACTAGTTGTAAAGGATTTTTTGTTATTATTCAAACAAATAAATAAGGTTTGGAAAGAGGAAAAACCAGCAGTAATTCAGAAGTCTGTTTCTCTGCAATTGTGTAGGAGATCAAAAAGGAGGGAAAGATAAAAAAAACCAGAAAATTCCTGATGTTTTTAAACTATGCTTAGCAGATGTATCTCTAAATCACTTAATCTTATTAAGTGCCTTGTTATCCTCATTTTTTCCCCAAATAAAAATCAGTGTCATGGCAGCCCTGGTGCAAATCAACTCCAAATCAAAGACTGACTGCTGAGCTCTGAATGCTGGGCTTTCATGAACAAAGCAGGGTTCTGTTTTCTTTCCTTCCTAAAGGGAAAAGGGATGAATAACATTCATTTTAGCTTCCTTTTACTGTTGGTTAGCTGTGACTTTACACTGTGCATGGCACACACAAGCTAAGGCTTCTGAGAGAAATCTAATAGACTTCAGCTGTGTAGTGGGAAAATTCTTATTTTGTCTTGCAACATTTGAGGGGAGAGAACCTCAGCTAATGTAAATAGGGAGAGATCCCTTTGAAAAAAAAAATCTACACTTATTACATAGGATGAAATTCAGGGCTGGATGTCTCTGCTCTACGGGGGATTAGCATTGCCTACAAAAAATGTTATGATTTTCTTCAGCAAGAAGAGTGTTAAACCAATGTTAAGACCACTGATTTTATATACTTTTCCATTTGGCCTTTGAGATCTTATAATACAGCCAACATTCTCATAACAGTCTGTGTGCAGTGTCTGCTCTTCCTATCTGTCCTGGGATTTCATGTTGCTCTTTATCAGTGTGGTGTGTATAAGGTCTTTACTCTAGTAATAGAAAAGTCCCTAATAGGTGACAAGGTCTCATGGAAGGAAGTGCATCAAAAATGTCATTGCCAGTATTGTGTTATACCTATTCTGTGCATCAATGTGGTTTGTGCCCGTCAAGTAAAATGTGTTGATGCATCTGGGACATAGGGGATTCAGTCTGAATAAAGGATTGCGTTGGAATTTCAAGATAATAATTTCAGATTAGTGGGAAAAGGAAATAATGGGAGAATATGTGTCGAAATTTATCTATTTGCCATTCTCAGCTACGAAATCTAAAAGATGTAAAAGTGTTCTTCTGCTTCCTTTCTTGAATTAGAAAACTATGAAAGGAGAATTTATCCAGCGCGCAAATAATCTACCTCCATTTTCATCAAAATCTTGGTGTCAATATACACAATTTCTTTTTATTTCAAAATGCTAAAAAAAATGTAGGATTTAATGAGTTACTTTGCTGCTGTTCTTCAGGCCAGGTTCTTACTCAGTGGTTTTGCTGGAGGGAAGAAACGGTAGCACTTTTTTCCAACTCTATGTCTAGCAGATATCACTGTCTTTTTCCTATAAAGCGAGATGAGACAATTCCCACCTCAAAGCTTCATACTATTGCATTTAATAAGGATCAAGTTTTAAGATTTTTTTTCCTTGTGATATAAAGAATATCTGAGATTTTGGAGCACAACATTGTAATGTGGCCCCAGCTTAGATTCCCTTTTCGTTGTATTTCCAGTAACTATGAAGGCTATAGTAACCAAAGACTCACCTTATCATCTGCTGTGTTCCTTTAATATTTTCAGTAAATTTCCTGTCCATAAATACAGCGAGAGGAAATGAAAATAATTTAGAGTTCCTATCAGTTCTTTAAAATAAATTCTAACACTTATACATACACACTTATGAATGTTGTTGCCTTACATCTCTCTCAAGTGTAATGTTCTGTCAAATATTTTAGATTCTTTTGACTGGTGGCAACAGGATGCAACCCAATGATTAGGTATATAGGTAATGATAATCACAATAATTATAATAATGTTGCCTAAAAGAAAACTCAGGGAGAAAAAAACCTCTGAGGCAATGTAATTTTGGAGGTAAGTTTTAATGGTTCCTCTCAGGCAATGAGGTTACAAGTTATGCACGCTGCTTCCCGATCCAGTGTTACAATTTTTTATAATACTGTCTGTCCAATCCCTGATTTTATCCACCCCCTGGCCTTTATCCTGGTCCACCCACAACTCGTCCCTTGGAATTGGGAATTGGATCTGGGGTCATTTTGGGACCCTTTTCTTCCTCATCTTCGGAGTACAGAGTGTACAGAGTCACCCAGTTCTTGGTCGTATCTTGAGGTTCAGGCTAGGGAGCAGATGTTCTTAAACGGTAGAAGGCTTACCTAGAAGAGAGACTAAACATGCTAAATGGAATTTAAGAGGGAATTGATGTGGGGAACATGGAATGGGGTAAGAGGGTTGGGTATCTATGTTGCTACTGTGCTAAAGGGTGAGGGAATGAAAACTGCTTTTAAAATCTAAATTTGCTAAATGACTATTTCTAAAACTTATAAAAATTAGAAAAATCAAAAAAATCGAAAACACCCTAAGGCCACAATAATAATAATAATAATAATAATAGTAATAGCAGCAATAGCAATAACAGTAGTTGTTATACTATTATTACTACTATTAAAATATCCCAAATTGTAAAGATACTTGCTTTTGGACTGTACTTATAACTTACTCCAGCAACATTGTCTTTTCATTCACTAGTATCATATCAATCCAAATAGAAGGAAGAATAAGATTCAATAGTACATATTGAGTATGGTACATAGAAATTTACAGGATAAATGTGTGGGCTTTGACACTATTAAGTGTACCAGGTTATTAATATCTTAACATCTTTAGAGGTTTTTCATCTCAGCTGTTAGATACTTGTGAAGTCATATGCATGAGTGGTTTCAATCCTCTGGGTCCTAAGTATGCATTTGAAAAATCTTGGCTTCAAAGAACTAAGAATCTGTTGTGAGAACAGATTCTGTGTCTGGCAACATGCCATGGACAGTAGCAGATCTTACCGCTGGCTTTGGTGTTCTTACGAGTGTACTACTACTGTATGCATAAGCAGTTTTAACTGTTACCTGTGATTTGCTTGAAATTCCAGCATCTTAGAGTTTGGTCTTATTTAGAACAGATTTTCCAAAGAACAAAATGCATAACTACATTGCTAAATGCATCTATGGCACACAGTGGTCTTTGGTCCTTAGTGAACACAAGCAGCAGCACGCAACAACACCACATAGAACTAGATGACTTTGGGAAAGATGGTCCACAACCATATAGCACTTGTCCCTGGATCTGTGTCATGTGCAATGTCCTCCAAATATTTTTTATTCTGAGTATGTCTCTGATGTAATGACAAATCTATGCTTAGTCCCACTGTGGAGAGGCTTTTATAGCATGAGAATCAGGATGTCTATTGCTTGCCCCAAGGCATGGCACATAAAGTTGTGCTAATTGTTAAGAATCAATGTTTACCAGATAATGTTGAAGAATGATACAGAGCAGAAAATACGAATCTAGCACAGCCTTCATCCACTGTTTCCATTGAAAACAATCTCTATAGAAAACTCTCTTCTTAAGAACAGCTGGATTTTGTGTCATGGGGAACTGATTGATAGTACTCCAGAGAAAGCTTAGAAACAAATTAATATTTATTCAGTGTTGAAGACCAAGGGTTCAGAGCTTGGGTTTTAACTTGGCAGCCAGATTATTTGACAAGACAGACAGAACACTGATTTTCAGCCAAGTTTATTTGTCAGACCAAAACGTACTCTTGTCCGGATTTTGTATATTCACTCCAAATGCACTAAATTCATACAAAGGGGGATTGAAAGTATTCTACTTCAGCCATTGCAAATATTCTATTTGCTCATAAAACATCTCTAGGAAAGCTTTTAAGCTTCTCAGGATTTTTTCTTTTACCACTTTTCTTTCTTTATAAATATCTCCAATATCTGTGAATAAGAAGCATGGCATACATGTTATGTATAATAACTCTTCACATGAAAGATACCTGTATAATTTATCTCTTCAGAAAAATATGTTTTGATGGGGTTGTGTGTTTGTTTCTTTGTTTTGTTGTTTTGTTTTAGTCCTTGCAATAAAACTGTGGCATTCACATTTTAATAAAGATATGAAATTACATAGGGTGGGGTGGTGGAAGGATGTGAGGGCAAGCCAATGTGAATGTATTTACCAGACAAATATCTTCCAGTAAATCTTTAATCTGCTTAACAATGTAATCAATTAGTGAAGAACATTGATTAGACAAATCAATACAATTCTTGTTTAACAATCCAGATTTCTTCTCTGGTTATGCCCAGGTGCTGCTGGTATTAAGATTCTACTGGCACTTGTTTTTCTTAGAGAATTTTCATTTTATAAATTAAAAGAAGGGAAACAGTGTGTAAACATTTCTACTGATATATATTAATACACTTTGTTTATGACTCAGATATAAAAATATGCTAATCTCAGTCTTTCTCTTAACCACTCTTTACATGAATTCCTTAATCATACAGATTAATATGTTTATTAGATAGATATTCGAACAAAGTTGTTAGGTTTTTAGAATGTATCTTTTATTTCTGTTCAGTTGGAGTTTAGGGACACAAACATAAACAATACCTTTTTCACCCTATAAACAATAGCAGGTGTTCATCTGTATGTGTGTGGAAATTATTAGACAAACAGTAACTAGATATTGTTATTGTTAGTGTTCTGTTCTGCAAGATTTTAGATGTTTCCTATATAAAATACAAACATATTTTTAAATATTACCCTAGAGTCTTTATGCCACATTCCAAGTAGGGGATATTATTTTGGGGTTGGTTTGTTTGTTTTCCATTCACAAATGAATGAGAACTTATATTTTCAAACAAAAAATAATTTTATTTGCAGATGTCTGTTTTTATCTCTTGCAATAGCAAGGTTTTTATGTATTTTTGTCCCCAGCATTATTTGAAATTTAATGTAATAGCAGGTGAGATTTTCATCAACTTACCATTTTATTGTAGATCCAAGACTATCAAGGAGAGTAAGTTTTGTCATTCACTTCAGAGAGGCCAAAGCTGCACGTAAATTTATTAATGAAAATATTAAAATAGGACCTGATCAAACAAGGACTATTCCTCATCAAAACTTGAACGTTGTTTTACAGCCCTGCAGTTAGATCCTGTCATTATGAAAGAGTAATTTTCCCATTTGATTCTAATTAATGTTGAGAGTAAGATCATTTTCTAGCTTTGTAATAACATCAAAAAGCAGTCGGACTTGCCTGGCAAGATTTAGTGCTTATAAACCTGTAGTGAAGCACCTTGAATATCCTCCTTCTCCAGGTGGCAGGGACAGGTACATTCCCTTTATTCACAGTCAACAAGAGCATTTGTTATGTGCCTTTTCTGATGAAGTAAAATGCTTTCTGTGCTGTGGGAGCTCAGGAGACAATTGTTAACAGAAGTCTTCGAGGGACTGACACTAGAGTATCACTGCCTTTCTTTGTCCCTCAAAAGAGGGGCAAAATGAGATGGTAATGAAGCATGTTAAATCTAAACCACACACTGCACCCCTTCACAGAATCACGTATCCCTGTCGAGACATAGATTGGACATCTCAGAGAACATTATCATCTGAAGATTGAGGGAGGTGATCCTTTCCCCTAGCCCTGGTAAGGCCACACCTGGAATATTGTGTCCAAGTCTGAGCAACCCAGTGCAAGAGAGACATGGAAATTAAATATTTTGATGTAGAATACATTTACATTATTTGAGGTATTTTCAATATATATCCAGTAAATGCAGGAAATTTCACTTAGATGCAAGTTAAACACTTTTACTGTGAAGTTGGTCAAACACTGGAACAGGTTACTCAGAGATTTTGTGGAGTCTTTGTCCTTACAGATGCATATAACCCAACAGTACATGGTGGTATTTGGACATGCTATAGCTGGTGCTGCTTAAGCAGCAGAGTTCAACCAGATCTCCAGAGGATCCTTTCCTTACCAGGTGCTCTGTAATTACATGTTTCTGTAAGATAGACATTCATAGATTATGAAAGAAAATGCTGTACTTCTTGAACAAATAGAGTTAAGATATGAGTTATAATTTTCACGTGGAAATTATATTTGGTTTTGTGCCCCGTATTGTGCAAATAATGCATATATCCATCCAGCTTTAGGCTGCAATTGCTTGGTATTAAATACTATTACTGATTGTGAAGAAACCATTAATGTAATTTGTTTAGTAATACCCCCTTTGAAACCTAAAAATAGTAGTAAATGAGACTCCTAAGCACTAGGATAGGATTCTTATGAAGACATGAAGAAGTCTACACTTGGCTACCCTGAACTTCCTTTACAGTTAAGAGAAAAAAAAATAAAAAAGTTTAGGACATGAGTGCCCTGATTAATTTTAGAATTTTACTTTAGGAAAAGATGAATTACTGCTTATAAGTGACTCAAGAGACTCCCAGATGCAAACAACATACATTCTAAAATCGTCATATTACCAACAGTATCAAGAGCTCTACTTTTTACTGCACAAAACTGAGATTCAGAAACAACACAAAGAATTGAGGTGCTGGTCTCCAAAAGTGTTAATGTATCTTTCATGATCACGATGAATACAAAAAGTTAGCCAAATACCCTAAATCTTTAACCAAAATTTAATCAAGATTTTAGATAACAGAAATATGTCAAGTTCTTTGAATTATTGGAGGAAAGCTTTAGAGAATATCTTGTTCTATTTAATGTATACACACACATAAATATATATATAAATCTGGCAATTATTTATTAGTGTCTATATTTACATAAAATGTTCCAATGGTAATAACTAATCCCTCATTTTTGTAGACAGAGATAATATCTTACATTTTTCTCCTTTTTGATCTCCCTTACTACACTTTTCTTTTTGCCTACAAGTAATAACAGTTTTATAAAATGAATCCTAGTTCTCAGAGTTTTGACTTCTGGTTTCTTTTCTCTTTATGAGTGTCTTTTTTTTTCTTCTTCATTAGATTCTCTCAGTAAAAGTAATGGTATCCCTCACTATTCCTGTGATTTCTGAACTCCAGACTTGAATTTGCATTAGACCACCTCTTCTGAATGGTTTCTGCTAGCAGAAGGATTATACTTTCTTTTTTCAGAAGGAATTCTCTGAAGGATTTGGATATTGCAATGCCTCATTTAAAGGATCCTGAACTCCTGGGATGTAATTCTGAGTTAGGTGATTAGACTCCTTATAGTTTACATGAGGCCTGGGGGATGTTAAGGGAGAGAATAAAATTTTGTAGGACTCAGTGCTATGAGTGGAAGACAAAAATATGTATTAGATTCCAGCTTTCTCTGAATCTCAAAATCAAACTTCAGGCTGTGGAAAGCCACCTAATATCTTTGCTTGGCATTTACAGCTCTGAAACACACTGTGTAATTAGATATGTGAATCTTTAAGAAATGGAAACCGGGATTGTGCTCCTTTTGAAAACACTGGTATGGCTAGGGAAGGAAAATGGCCCTATGTTTTTAATTTAACAGTATTGCACTCCTGTAAATGTGAGAGGCCTTGGTTCATCTCTCTGTGAGAACTTTAACTCACCTCCCTTTCCATCTGCCAAGTAGACAACTGTATTTCAAACTTGTATGTATGTGTAATAACAGCTTTAGAATTAAGGAGAGGATGCATTTCTCTTGCTCTAACTGTAATATTTTGTAGGAAGTGTTAAAGACTCATAGTGTCAAAAGTAAAAAAGAGGAAGCCTGACTTGATAAATGCACGTCAAAAGGAAGGAGGAAGGGAAGAGAGCAGCAGAAATGCAGAACTGGATTCCAACATCTCCTCCTAAAACTGTTTACTTATTGCATTTAATGAAGCATTTAGTCAATTTCTACTGGATTGTAAGTGGACCATGTAGCTGTAGCTATGGTTAAATCCAATGGAGGATAAATTGCTGTCATAAGTATTAATAAAGATTATAGAAGTCACTTCTGAAATCAAGTATAGAGAAAAATAAAATAAAACAAAAAACCCCCAAACAAAACCTCATGTTACAAAACGCTTCCTGTCCTTTTCAAAATAATAAATCTCTTTGTTTCAAATTAAGGAAACAAAATTTGAGAGGGTGTTTCTTCCTGAATGCAACTAGAAACCTGCAACATTTGTGGAAGGTAAGGTCTCTGAAAGCTTCTAGTCTGCCTGACTGCATCCTCACAGTTCTATCACCAAATTAATTGAATAATCCCTTCCTAGAGTGACTGGTCTCATTCTATGCCAGGGCTCTCTTGCAAATTGTCTTTCCTTTTTCAAGATCTGCAGTCTTTTGCAACCATCAAAACCACCATCAACAGGAGCAGGAGTCTTCTCTCTTCTGAGCTTTTGGCACTACCTCATCCTGGTACACAGAATGCAGGAAAACAGCAATGTTGAACTAGGAGTGAGGCAGGAAAGACAGCTTGAGTTATGGGCGAAAATAAGATGGAAAGAAAGCAGACTGCTCTTGGCAAAAATCCTCACATTATGTGAAAGAAAAGGATTCCTGAAGTGCTACTCATGTTGTCAACTGTTGGTGTTATTGAATAGCACACTGATAAACAGAAAAGACTGATAGCCAGGAGGAGGTTGTCTTCTGTAGACTCGGATCAATATGACACAAGTCAAATAAAGGATATATATCCAGAAGACGTATATCTGAGTCAAATGAAATGCAACCAGTGAACTCCAAAGATTCTAACATAATTTTCAGCTGCAGAACTTGCACCAAATCCCTGGAAACTTTACACAATTTCCTTGGAAGAATTTGGCCTTGTATGAGTAGAATCTATTTTTGTAAGGAAGGCTGCTCTAAGGCAAGAATTTATCCCTTCTAATGCTTGAATGTAATGTTTTATGTCTTTTGACGAGGGAAAAATCATATCCACTGCATACAGGCCACTTACTTAAATCAAAGATGTTAAATTTAGCACTTCATCATTTAATGAAAAGTGTTAAACACAAAGGTTAACTAATCCTGAGTAGGTCATGGAGTTAATAACCTAAGAATACTCATTGAATTAGCTTTCCAAATTTATCATGTATTCCCTTGAGTAAAATTTCAAAGTAAAGATAATGAGGCTGTGGAGAAGAATAACAGATGTAGAGTATTAGAAGCTAGTAAATTGCATTTCATGCACTCGTAGAGTTATAGTATAAAGGGAATATATCATGATACATAATGACTTCCAGATAGCTCTTTATTGCAACCAACAAATTGAGCTAGACTACAATCTTGAAATGTTTAAAAAAAAAAATCTTTTCTACCTTGCAGGATACATGCACCCTTGAAGAAACTTAGATTATAAACAAGCTTGCGATGTGGTCAACATCAACTAGAAAACACCTAACTTTCATTTTTCTTTCTTTAGGAATGGAGTTTTTCTCATAAAAAGCAGGTTTAAAATTCTGTGAGCCTAAGTTTTGTATTTCTGAGCTAATACCTGTATAGCCACAAAATATGTACAAAAAACTTGCTTCTGAATTTTATTCCACTCTGAATTTCTTCTGTGTATGTTCCTACAGATAACTATGTCTGAAAAGTATCTAGTGCTGAAAGCTTACAACCAAGGGAGGCCCTTCTATTGTTTTGGTAACGGGCAAAACTTTCATCAGCATGAATGAAACTAGAAGATGTAAATTAGTAGGACAGAAATACAAATGATAACATTTATCATACCATCATAACTATAATCATAACTGATTATAAGATTATAGTCAGACTATTAAGATTATAAACTTAAAGGAAAGACCTGGAAGACGGAAATATTTGATTGGTATGAAAGCTCAAAAGCAGAATCCCAAATTACCTTTAAATTGCTGTATGCTTTGAATAGAGATAATTTCAGATAGTGAATTGTGAGGTGGGAAGGTATGAAGATTAGAGTAAGAGAAACACATGTCAAGTAGCTAGGGGCACAAAGAAATGTCATACATGTAACAAAGATATGTAGGTTCAAGAAGCTGAAGACAAACACTGTAATTTAGACGATGTGAAAAAACAGGTAAGTGTAAGGGACAGAATAAGAGGAGCAGGTAAAAATTCATCCCCAGTGACAAGAAGAAAGTTGACTAGAACTAGATTGGTACTAAAAACAAAGAGTTTTGTTTGTCTCTTTTATTAACTTTATACAATGTAAGTGGAATTGTATCTTTATTTAAAAACAACTTTAGCCTTTTTGTTTTCTATTTATTTCTGAAAAGGAAGACATCTGAAACAAACTTGTCCCCAGTAGAAATATATTCCCTGAACTGTCACATAAAAAGTATGATTGCTCTGAGAAAACACTCCAGGAATAAAGCTGCAACATGAAAAGTATACAGATAACTTATTTATCTCATTATCAGATTTGTTTGCTATTAGTAAATAGCTTGAAGTTCTAGCAGTGCTTTTATTATGTTCATTTTTCTTACTTATCTATTTGTCATGGAAATTATTTTTTTCACTGATTTTTCTAAAATCTAAGACTATGTGAATATTCTTCAAGTCTTATTTAATGCGAGGAGAACATTTCTTCTGACCTTACGTGATTTAATTGAAATTCCTAACTGCTACTATCTACATTCTACCACTACTCTGCCATTTCAACATGTATCTGGTTTCTGCTTTTTTTACTACATACTAAAACCTGAGCTCTCTGTACAGTCTGTTTCATTCAGAATGTTAAAAGGTGATTATCTAAGGCAGAATTATTCTTAGCAGTAAAAAAGCAGAAACTCAGGTAAATGTAGTGAACTATTCTATTTAGTCATTTTGTCCTGTTCTTACTGGGAGATGGACATAAATTTCTATCTGTTTATACAAAATGTTCAACTACTTGGCTAAAAAATGTTGGTGCTGGAGATACTGAGAGAAGCATTTCATAACTTCTCATTTAGTCTGAAAATGTCTCAGTTGTATTTTACTGGAACTTTATAGTCATTTTATTCTTTCTAAGCTACTTTTGATGCTTAGATTCTCAAAAATTAGAAGAGGTCATAACCCCTGAGCAATAAATGGAATGGAAACAGTCATAATCATAGGAATTAAAGTCAAATCAGTCTTCAGGAGAGTGTCTCTGCCCCTGATATCTAGGCCATTCCCCTAAAATATTTTCCTAACCTGTTCTGAAGCCTTAAATTCTAAAGACCATAATCTCTTCTGTGGTTGTCCCCTTTTATAACCATTACAAATTTTTCCTGGAGTCCAGTATTAATTTCTTTTAATATATGATCTCACATCGTACTCACATCAGAAAGAATAGAAATGAAGAATAACTCACTCTTTTCATGTTTTCAGATGTTTCTGTGAATTTGAAGGCTGCACCTATCTTTTTCTTCAGTCTTCTGCCTAGATTAAATGCTTCTAAACTTTTTAGATTTACTATATATTCTAAACACTTTAATATTTTTGATAAGCTCTAGATTTTATCTAACTCATCCATATCAGTCTTGACAACATAAATAAATAACTCATTTTATGGGGGATTTGCATGGTATTTGGCAAACATCTGTGAAAACAGTACCTCGCTATTCTTTAATTGAACCCATTGTAGTAGAAGATATCATGCACGAGAGGACAAAAATAAAATGCTGCCTAGTCAAACAGGCAGTATAGACTAGAATACATGCTATCAATAAAGAAGGTTATAAATCACACCAGAAAATTGACATAGACAACCAAAATCCATGACACAAAATCCTGTATAAGTGGCACAAAGTCCAGGTGAAGACCAGTCACTAGTGGTGTATCCCAGAGGTTAATACTGCAGCCAGTACTGCTTAACATCTTCTTTAATGACTTGTACAGTGGGATGGAGTGCACCCTGAGCAGGTTCATGGATGGTACAAAACCAAGAGGCCTGATTTATAGATCAGATGGATGGACAGGCTGAAGAATTGAGCAGAGAGTAATCTCATAAAATTCAGTAAGGGGAAATGCCAAGTCCAGCCCCTGGGGAGGAATACGTCATGGACTGGTATGGAAGGGACCTTTAAAGGTTATTCAGTACAATCTCCAAGCAACAGAACAGGCTGGGATTTGCCAGCTGGAAAACAGTCTGGCAGAGAGGGATGAAGGAGTCCTGGTGGACAATGAGCTGACCAGTAGCCAGCAATGTGCTCTTGTAGCAAAGAATGACAAGAGCATTCTGGGATGCTTAAGTATAGCATGGCTATCAAGTCAAAGGAGAAGACGCTCCCTCTCTCTTCAGTCCTGGTGAGACACAACTGCAGTGCTGAGTCCAGTGACGGACTGCCCAGTATAGGAGAGACATGGACCTACTGGAGCGAGTCTAGCACATGATTATTAGGTGCTTGGAACATTTTCATGTGATGATAGATAAGAGACATGAGAGAGTTGGGAATCTTCAGTGTTGAGAAGAGGTGGCTCAGGGAGGGCCTCATCCATATATGTAAGTGTCTGATGGGGGTGGCGTAAAGCAGCACCCACTCGGTACAATAGGTAGTGAGCAGATATTAAAAGTAGGAAATCCCATCTAAACACAATAAAACATTTGGGTTTTTATATGAGGAAGGCTGAACACTGACACAGGTCATCCAGGGAAACTGTGAAATTTTTAATAATGAAATGTTTAAAACTTGAATAGTCCTGGCTAACCTGCTATTTGTGATCCTTGTATAAAAAATCTCAAGAGGTCCCTTATAACATAATGATTCTGTGATTTTGTGAAATAGGACAAAAGAATCATTGAACTGAACATACTCTTCTCATAGAAGTCTGGTGAGGGGAAAGGATTCTGGCAAAGGAAACAAGAGAAGCATTAAAAAAAAAGTAGCAGTGGGGAAGGGTGAAAAGGGTAAATGAGCCCAAGGGCAAGACTTTTGCCCAGCAGATGGTCCTTGGAGATTTAGGTTTGCTTATAACAATTTATTTTTAGATCATCTACCCCTAAAAGCTGAAATGCCCCAAACCAACAACCATAACCAACAACAATATTGCAAATAACAATAACATGGGAGATAAACATAAACTTGATACAAGTTTTTGCTGCTTACAGCACTGTGTCCTTTTCACTACCCAGATTATATCAGTAAAATAAGATTAAATGCCTCTAAATATTTTTTCAGGTCTTATAAATGTTTTTAAACCAGAAGTATTTCTTTCTATCAAATATTTAAAGTGAGCCTGGTAAGGCACACATAGATTCACGTTTTTATGGGAAGTAAGAAAAAAATATTATAAATTACTGTAAAGCACAAAATAAAATCTGTAATTTGAGTAATAAGACAAAATTCACAAAGTAAATCATGTCAAGCCCTATGTTGACAACTGCCCTCACTTAATTCTCTGCAACAAATGGAGTGAGTGGAGAAGAACAAGTCTTTGGACTGCCATGACCACATAAAAACTGATGAGTTTCTATGAAGTAAATGTTCCACAGCAGAATGGAAATATATAATATGCACCTCAAATCTGCACGGGGAAAGGGAAAAAAAAAAAGAAGAAAGAAAAAAATACTGAAGAAAGCATTCACACTCATGCAATCTCTGAAACTGAATAAAAGGTTTGAGTGAACTCCCTGTATTTCTGATGACAAAATGAAGGCATACTAACTCTTTTCCAACCGTGATGAAAACCACTGCTGATGTGGTCTAAAATACAATGAACCCTATTTCCACTTTGCTTTGTTCACTCCCTATATTGTTCAGATTCTTGCCTTTATGTAAACCCCTGCAGTACCTTCTTTGAAATGGTGAAGTTTGAAGTATGCTCCTCTGTCAGACACAGATTTCCTTAAAAAATTAAAATTAAAGAATTAGTATTGGTGGATAGATTTATTTTTTCATACCCTGGCATAATTTCCCCCTTTGTTTCTAAATTCAACTCTTTAAATTGGCATTTTTATAATGCACATTATTTGGCCACCAGGAACCCAGACAGTCAAAATAATCAAATCCAATGTAAAGATCCAAATAATCAACGTGAACTAGTGCAAATGCCATTGCACTTGTGCACTAACGTAAATTTAAGAGAATCTTGGCATGGCAGTTTAAAATGTTACTTTCCTTAGCTGTCCTCCTTTTACCTCTGTCAAATACAAACACTGTCCTGAAGTGGAGCCACAACAGGAAGAACATGTCTGTCTTAATTAGTGGTTAAATGTATTGTCTTTTGCTACCACTAATGTAAGGGAGCTTTATTTGCCTGCAGAAAATTGCCTAGATCAGATCTCTTAGGCTATTAGCTATATGGTATCCACAGAGAGAGGTTCAGCCTTGTACCTGCCTCACTAATCACAAGGTTACCAAAGGCAGGCTCTGTCTTGCTCAGACTGTCAGAGACCAGGAGAAAAGGTCTTGACTACTCAAGAATCATCTACTGAGAATGTCAGACATATGAGAACAGAATCAGTTATCCTAAGTCTCCCTTAAATGTCGGAAGTGAAACTCTAAGAAAGAAAGTATCTTTCAGAAATTCATGAAGAAAAAAATTGCAAACAAATAATTAATTTTATATTTGGAAACAAAAAAAAAATGTCTGTTGAACTCCTTGTAGTGGAGGTATATATATGCTGCTTGCATATGTTAGCACACAAAGGACTCCTTGCAGCTTCCTTGTTGTCTCTTTAGCCATTCAGTCTGGAGATTTCTGAAACTTAAATAATGTGGAATGTTACATGGAGAACAAATGTTTGCAGTCTGCACATAAGCGCATATCCAAAACAATATTACCAAGGCTGGAAATAATTTTATTTTTTTTTAGGTTTTGGGGTTTTTTTGGTGGCTTTTTTTATTATTATTTTTAAGTTAGCAAGGTATATTTGCATTATTTATTCAGGATTATTACCTATTATTTTTCGGTAAGGACTAACCAGATCAGTTGAAACTCTAAAAGAGGAGTCATAGACAACAGTTCACATTGTGAGCACCAAAAGAAATGGGAAAGCACATTTCCTAGAGTCTATAGGACATTACAGACACAGACAAAAAGACTTGCAAAGGATACAAGCAGGAACCTGAACTTCAGGCAAGGAGATCTAGACACTACCTGAAGACGAGACAGCAAGAGCCAGACCACAAGGGGAGCAGATAGCACCTCCCAAGGACCAGAGGTAACTGAGAAGATGTTTCTGATACTCAGTAATCTTGGTCAATTACAGAAAAAGACCAGAAGCCTTCCATGACATAGTGAGGAAAAGGAAAATTTTAATTTGCTTATTTTCAAGTATTTTTAGTTTATACTCAAATAAAATCTAGTTTGGTATTTTTTTGAGATGGGTGTATTTAAAGCACTTTGGGGTTTTTTTGGAGAACAAGGAGAAGGTCAAGAAACTTCTGTCTCAAAGCTATTCTGCTGACTCAGGGTCCTATCACAACATATGAGTTTATTCTTCCTATATTCATGGCAATCTGGAAGATATTAATGATGGCATATGGTCCATTCTTCAGCACTATGACAGACTTTCTTCCAGATTATGACTTTGCATCAAAGCATTACTTGCATACTGAGTACAGTACTTGTTATTAACTCATTAATTTGTATAGGTCTGAAAGTATCTAGTGCTGAAACACTCATCTACATTAGAGACCAAATTTCTCCAAAAATTTCTTATTCCAGAAATTTTGGAATTTTTGGGGAAAAAACAAACAAATAAAAGCTTGACAACAGAAAAGTCTCAAGGAAGTATCATAAAATAATATAAAACCATATATTTCCAAAAAATGAGAGAAGTTTAAGGGAAGTTTTATGTCAGTGTTTTTACAATTGTGAAAACAATCATGCAAAGTAACACAAGTTTTTACTTACAGAGAATACCAGCAAGTATTCTAGGATTGGCAAAACATGATTATTTCATTTTACATATAGAATAAAATGTGTTTTTCCGCTTTATTTTTCCTGTCAAATGTCTGAGAATCTCCCTCTAAAAACCATTAAACACCACCTATTTCTGTCAGAGTTCCTTCTGGAATACAAATGTCTTAATTCTATCTTGAAAAGTTGGAGACCAAATACAAAACCCACCAAACTTTGATATATGATTGTATATGATAATTTTTATAGTTACAATTTTGACAAGTCTTTTTATATTCATTTAGGCATTCTACCAAGTATTGAAATTAATGATGTGAACATTAAAGTCCTTGAAACAAATGTGTCTGGAAGCAGATGTATTACTGATGAATATAAATAAAACTATTTTTCATAGAACTTCCCATCTGGAAAAGGCAATTTTTTCATGTTCTATATTATATCAACATCTACCATAGGCAGAATTTGCAACAAGATAGAGACACTATCTTGTATTATCTCTTAACATTTCTTTGAATTTGAGTGTATTATGATTTAAGAATCAATTATATCCCAGTCTGGAAAATCACTGCACTTATATTACATCTACAGAAAGTTACATTGAAATCTATGAACACCATAAAAATCACTCCCAAAATTGAATCTTTCATTTCTATCTCTGGACTTGTGAAATTCAAATGACAATTCAGAATGTAAAGAAGCTACACTTTCTAAACACCTTGGCAGTTTATCTTGCTCATGTCACTGAGCCTCAGTAGACTTAGTAAAAGCATTCTACTCAAGCAGACAAAGCAGACCAAACTGAGGTACTGCAGAGAATTGAATAGAGATGCCTTACTGTTCCCTAGTTTCAAGACCACTGGAAAGCAGATCAGGTATAGAGTTCTGTATTATCAGGATTGATAAATTCCTGTTGTTTTATTAATTTTTATTACAAAATAACCTTTAGTTTGGTTTGATTTTTTTGTTATTTTTTTTTCTTTAAATTTCCTGCAAAAACCATATCACAGATACACAGAAGAAAGATTTCTTACTATCTGAACTAACTTCTTGTGGAGATATTGTCACATTGATGGCAAATTATTGAAGATGAAAGGTTACACACTGATCAATTATGTTTTCTAACTCAGTTCAGTGGACTGGATACTCCAGTGATTTAATTCATGTAGTTTTAGTAAAGCTAGTTGTCAAATGCCTGTTTGAAACTTCCTGAATTTTTTATCCTTCTTTCCTTGAAACCCACCCATAAACTTCCCCCCAGTCACTTCAGGACTTAGATCCATGTGTTTCCAGGACCTAAGGGACAGCTCTGATAAACCCATTGCTTGGCCTCAGTTGCTGAGAAAGTGGCTATCCCACGAGACAAAGTTTTGTAAAGTCTTCAGAGAGATATAACATGTAAAATTACAGATGGACAAAAACATGATGAGACGAGCGTTTTTAGTAGCTCTGGATTCAAGATGGGAAATATAAACATGAAAAGGTTTAAAATCTTAAAAGAAGAAAAAAAGGAGTCTAATGAAGATCATAAGACCTTCAGGTTGAGCTGATTTTTCAGTGGTGATGGAGGGCGAGAAGATGGCTGAGAAATCAGTATAGCAAGCTATGAAGGTGAACCGTTCTTTCCATGAAGTTCTTGCTTGCCAGCCAAAGCCTTCAGGGTGATGAGCACATGGAACCTAGCAGCTTGCTCAATCCCAGCTACCACCTGTGTGTATTAGATAAAATGCAATTGCTATACACATTTAAACTGAGTGTGTCCTGTTGGCAGATGCTCCTTACACACAGCTAGAGATTTCCAAACATTTTATGGTACCTTGTACCTTTTACTTTGTTGTATCAAGCAAAGGCTCTACATCATTTACCTCCTTGTCTGAATTAATACTGTATGATGTCTCAGTCAATAGAAAATTATTTTTTAGTCCCTTAGCAATTAAATGTTTTGTGTGTGAAGTACATTTTGACTTCACACCTCCAACTTCAGCATCCAGTCTGAAGCCAAAGTCACTCTGATGACTATAAAGTACATTGTTGCATTACTCTCTTCTTTTACTGTTGTCAAAACTCCAAAACCGATACAGAATAAATCCTTATTTCTAGAAGTAATAAAGAACTAACCAAAAAGTCTCAAAGTCTGATACAGAAATAGCAGAAAATATACAGAAATATACAGAAATACTTTGGGAATAGTCTTCTGACCAACGTTACAACAATGAGCGTATTGAAATGGTACACTAAAGAATACAGGGTGTCCCTGAAAGAATGGTGGGGTACTAATTCCTCTTAATATTTCCCAATTAATATTTTAATTTTGCATTTAATGGACCTAAAGAGTCACCATGAAGATTCCAAGGAGAGATGAGGGACAAATACTGTATAATTAGAAAACCTCTCCTAAATTTTATTCACCGATTGGAAAGTGCAGATTTTAAAAAATCACATTTCTTTTTAAAATACAAAGAAGTAATGAGGCATGTTAGCTGTTCCACAGCTACTCATCTAAAAGAGGTGAGAAGATTTTAAGAGGAGGAATATGACAATTAACCTGCAAATGGGACTAATAAATTAATAATGGAATGACCCATTTCTGCATATGAGCTATTTTCCTTTGGGTTTCTTTTTTGTTATTTATTTTATTTTATTTTAAATTAAAGTTTGATGAAAGGGGTGGAAAATATGCAGCTGGAGGGAGACTGTTTCATTTGGCTTTGGTTTTCTGTGTTAGTTGCAACCTCCTAGTTTACAGTGTCTGAGCTAAGACAAATGACAGAAAACAAATCAGCCAACATTACATGTAGCCTCAGGACAGCTTCAATCCCAACTACTTCTTGAGATCTATTCTGTTTGGAAGATACTTATTTTGTGGACACTAGTTAAAGGGTCCTTACACAGTGATCTAACTGGGAAACTTGGAAACAGAAAGCATTTAAACCTGCTCCAAGTTTTCTATGGCGGTCTCTCACTTATCTCAGACATGTTTCTTTCACTTTCTGTGAAGTTTGTTCCTCTCCTCTGGCATTCCTTTATTGTCCTCCCTGACATGTAGTTCTCTTCTTGTAAGGTATACAAGTCTCAAGTTTTCTCCATCACGTTGGAATCTGCACTATCACTTTCCAGTACTCATCCACTTTTCCAGCTTTTTCCAGTCCCAAAGTTTCCATTTTCTCTCTATTCTCTTCCACTGTAGACACTTCTGTAATGTATTACTATTCCTGCAATCTGATTCTTTGCTGCCCTTTAGCCTAATCAAATGTCTTTCCTTTTTTCATGCTACACAGGTTCATGCCCAAGGATTTCCTTAAAGCTTGATTTGAGGATCTAATGGAGAAATCATATTAACTCACACACTGTTTGTGATTACGCTTACCTGGTACTTATATCAGATGACCATGTTTATCCATAAAGGATAAAGTCAATTTGACAAATTGCCTCTATTCACTTCCACTCTGTCTCCTGCTACATTCCTGTTCTATATTGATTCTTTACTCACAGGTCAATTTCTTCACGCACTTCTTACTCTCTACCAGTTTTATGCCACTTCTCTCTACCCAGAGGTCTTACTGCCTCCCAGTAATGCTTTCAAATATTAAGACCTTTAAAAAAAAGCCAAGAGGAAACAGTGGATAAGCAAGGCACAACAAGATCTGTGAGAATAGACTCTCATAAGCAGTTAGTGAACCTTTAAATGCCTTTGTGTCTGATGATTTAATTTCTTTGTTTTGACTCATATACTGGTTTATTAGTACTCTCAGAGATAAGAACAGCAAACACTTCTGATGGGAAATTGATAGGATTTTTTTTTCATTTTTTTTTTCTGGACAGAAGCAATACTAGCAGATTTTGAAACTGATCATGAGCTTGTAGATAGTCAAAACATTGTACTTGGATTTTTTGTGAGCTTTTCTTAAGACATTCTCTCAGACCTTCACAAGAGGATCGTAAAGAAACCATGAATGACTGAGGAAAGGTATTTTGTAGGTCCGTTAGTGGCTAGAAAGAACAGAAATAAAGAATAGAAATTTATGCCCAATTTTCACAGCAGGTGAAGGCTTCTGGTAGGATACCATAGGCTCTGGAACATAGGACATTTAACAGATATTACAGAAGTCCCAGGAAATGGTCTGGAAAATGAGGTAAATAATGATGTAATAAATTTTACAGATAATAAAAATTTAGGAATTTTTCTATCAACCATAAGGGAATTTTTTAAAAACAGAATTTTCCACTATCATAAGTTATTTTATTTTGGGAAAACTTCAAAGGGGTTTACTGAAAATATGAACCTGACAAGAATAGTTCATTCTTTGGATAAACACAAACCAAGCTTAAATTCTTCATATGTGGATTTGAAAAAAAAAAAAATTGGGCCTCAGTTTGATACAGTAAGCTTCAAGATTAAGGATAAACAAATTCTTCTCAAACTTTTTACAAAAAAGAATAATTGAAAACATATTGGAATTGAGTTTAGAAAAGTGTCAAAAATGGTGCAGTGACATTAGGTGCCCCCTCTCTCCCACTCACCTCAATTTCAACTTTCTTTAAGAGTCTCTCTGTATTTTTTCTTGAAAAATATTAAATTACTATGATTTTTTACTATGTGTAAATGCTAAAATGCACAGCAAAGCTCATAATCAGTTAGGTTTACTTCATTAAAAATGTCAAAAGCAGTTTTCTGCAGAGTTGCACCTTACCTAAGTAGCTCTGCTAAGACTCTCAATAGTTATCCTCTGAATGCCTACATGTTAACATTGCTACTGAGATTTTAGGAACCACAGACCAGTGCTGCCATGCCCCATGTAGTTATCTATCTCAGGTAGATCGAAGGCAAATTGATGGTTCAACACTGTGCTAAATAAAAATATTTCTGGAGTATTTCAGTCATAACAAAGTATTAAACACAAAACGACTGGGTTTGACACACACTTAAAGTTTATTTTCTTCATCTTCTGTTGTGTTTTTCATTTAATGAAATGATACTAATGGAAAAGAGGAACTTCAATGCCATAAGGACTTTGCACTATCCCCCTGCCTTGGACTGACATGAATGGAGAAAATGCCAGCCACAGTGGCTCCCACCCTCTCCACCAGAGAGGAAGCTTCGTTAGGCTGACACTGTACACGCGACCAGATGGCAGGTTGCTAGCAGAAGATTACAGGTCCTTAGAATTGAATGACGGGTTTTATTCCCAGTACCACTGTAGTTAAAGAGAGCTTTCAAAGTTCAGTAAGCAGAAGTCACATAACTTGTGACCTCATCTTGCCAATTAGGAGAGAAAACCTTTACGGGTAATAAGTTTGGCCAGAAAAATGTAGATTTCCAAGGCTAATGAGGATCTTATTGTATAAATTGACAGCATTACTTTCTTTTAATAAAAAAAAATAAATACATGGTATGTTTTGTTCCCACTTTTTGTTATGAGATATTTTAGCAATATAACATACAAGGTTATGATAATGGGTGAAGGAAAAAGCAATCTTCTCCATTGTGGTGTCTGCCAATGCTCTATAGCTGCAAAGTCACCCACAAAAAAAAATATCTGTATCATGCGAAACATTCTTTATGCAATCAGTAAAAAAAAAAAAAAAATCAGACATGGCTACATTATTTACAAAAATGACAAGGAAAATCGGGTGTATCCTGTTTTAGTGCAGGTTAATAGCATGTTAATGGGCTGCAGAAAATTCTTAGGATTTCTTGGATATCTGAAAATGTGGATTCTTTCCTTATACTTAATAGACAAAAAAATAAAGTAATTCACCTGCCTCATGATGTACTGCAATTATTACTTCCATGGATGTTTAAACCCTTAGCTACTCTAGCAGTTTTACTCAACCAATTCTGTCAAGATTATTATTTCTCTGCTTAAATCTCACATTTTTATAGTTTCCTTATTATCCTGCTTTGGTTTTTATTTCTTTTTCCTAAAAAAGACAAATAATTAGTCTACCTTTTTCACTATAGTCATATGTTCTACCTATTGATATTGTTGACATACCACAGTGTTTATTTATTTGGATGTTTGTAGACTTCTTATAATTCCTTATTAGATATTGGTTTCCTTTTCCTGGCCCTGTAATCTGTCACAGTATTTTATTTTCAGAATTATTTAGCTGTCTATCTTACTTTTCAGTAATAAGATCCCAGAGCTCACATCTGTATGAAAAATAACAGTTATAATGACCTGAAATGTAGACTTAAAATTCATTCTTCTCACTGAGAAATTCCTACAATGAAAAGTCAGTATTTCTATGTACTGCCAGCTTGTTTTTATATTAGACAGAAGTAAATGTCATAACTTTTTAATAATAATTTCCTGACTCCTTAAAAATAGTAAGAAAGTCTGTCTCTCTTTTTTTTTTTTTTTGGCCATTATCTCAATTTGCACCAGATGCCATTTTTGACCTTAAATGAATTTTTTCTTTAAACATGTCAAGCTGTTTTCGAAGAGGATGACCACTCACCATACCTCCACATCAACTTGTTCTCTCTCTGCCCAAGTCTCCTTGAACTTGGTGAGAGATTGCTCCTAGGTCTTCAATCTGAGTATAGAAATACAGTCGAATTGAATTGACGAATATTTGTTATATTTCTTGGTTTATCTTTATGAGTTCTGAACACAGTCTTTCCTATTACTTATTCCATTTCTCTGACCACCTTTATAACTCTATGTTCAGTTCTTTCAGTAATAAGTCAAATTATGAATATATCAAGGTACTTCTTCCTTAGTTACCTCAGTAAGTCCTGTAGATGACTAATTTTTTGACTTTAACTTTATCCTGAAGTCATAAGCATCAGAAATGTTACTCTGTGTTCATATTAGACTTTTTAAACACAAATACAATATTGCACCAGCACAGAGATTCGAAGAGGTACTTATGGCACAGAAATACTATACTGTAATGAACATTCTTGCATTCCATATCCTGTAGTACATGCAAGCTATTCCTTAAAATGAGCAAAAATTTAAGGATATAAATGGAGCTTACTCCACCATAGTTGTATTATATAACTGACCCTCTTTAAGTAAACAAAACTGATTTTTTCTCATTATATTCTCTTCATAAATGGTAATATGTATATATTAAAGACTATATTTTCTAAGTTGTAATAAAGAAGGAGATACTAAACTATCATGTTCATTATGTTTTACTTTCCAAATGGTACATGTGATTTTTGCATTTTTGTAGAGTGTCTGAGTTAATTGTCCATTCTGTACTAATTCACCATTACAATACCTCATGCTTTGTTGCTTTGAGTTTGCCTCCTGAGTCACTTCAAAATTTGCATCTCCAGACAGTTCATGTAGCTGAAAATTGCATACCTGAAGTGTAGTACTTCCTGTCCATTTAATAACATACAATTTGGAGAAGGAAGGGGGAGGGACAGTGTGGAAAATAGAAGTCATTAGAGCAGAGCCTACTGAATTAATGGCTACCCGGTGGTTGAGAGAAAGAGAGGAAGGACCATGGTGGAAAGCAGAGGAGGAAACGTGTAAAAACCAGCTCAGTTATCACAGCTCTAGGAATTGGAGTTGCAAGAACAAAGAGGAGATTGGAGACAGAAGAATTGCTATGCTTGTTTCACAAAGCCATTGAAACTTTAGCACTTATTTTAATCAAACCAGCCTTGATTTCTTGTTTATTCAGCTCAGTGTTACTATGGAGTTTTTAAATTACTGGTTTGAAGTCAAAGATTTTTAATTTTTTACTTATTGTTAGATTATTTGGTATCCTGTCATTATGCTGCTTGCATACATGTTTTCTACCAAGTCAAACAAAAAAATTTTTTAACAATATTTTACAAAATGTTTGGTTATACTTTTGGTTTTATTATATTTCCCACCACAGAATGGTTAAAGGTATAGCCTTATTCTTTGATATTAAGTGAAAAAACCAGTCCATATTTCTGGTCTCCTTTCCACAAATGTGACTGTTTAATCATATAAGCAATTCTATTTTTCCAGAATTTATTTGAGATTTTTAAAAATAATGTTTACATTTATGCTTGTGTTGCAGGGAGAATGTTACAGAATAGTCAGCTGTAAGATGCCATATGCTCACTGTTCTTCAAATTCTCTAACCTGTGAGAACCATCAGTCTGATAGCTTAACTTTCAAAGTGATGAGTGCACACAGTGTTTCTTGTGTGCTGAAATCGTTACTCTCACATAGCATTCCTACTGCATTCAAAGCAAAAATAATAACAGGAAAGCAAACGAGAAGTGAAGTCATTGTTGGCTAATTCACTGAGCTCATTGATTGAATAAAAGGGTTGGTTGCAGGTGAAATGCCTTAAAATCTCCTCCAGTTCTTGATATCAATTCTCCTCATGCTGTGTAAGAAAAAAAATACTACTCACTAACAAATTGTTAGATAAAAAGAAATTAACTGACATAATAAATGAGAAATTGTATTTTATGCCAAAATTGTAATTTGGCACATTACTATGGGAAAAGTTAAAGAAAGTACCTCCCCACATCTGGCATGCCAGCAGGTAGATATTGCTTAAAAGTGCTATTAGGGAATAAACCTGCAGCAGAAAAATCAGTTGCAACTCAGTTGCAGAGTCTACAGGTTTCAATGTCAGTCTTAGTGTACGGATACAGGCACAGGCACAGCACTATCAGTGCCGTAGGGTATCATGAACACAACTCATCTCTCCGCTGAAATAGAGCCAGGAGACAAAGATGAGATTCTGTGATTCTATGACTGATGCAGGATTGAAGAGGGAGTACCAGCAGGTCACTCAAAAGCTGCAGTCTGACTCTTAAAATGTGAAGCTGTACATATCATACACATATTTAAGTGTTCTAAAGAATAAAAAGCTTTATGAAATCTCTGTTAATTTCTGCTGGTCCATTGCCAATGCATGAAAAGCCTTGCAGAAAGATAGAAATTACCTTAATTGCTTCAACACGCTATCTTCATTGCCTGTCACCTTCAAATAGCTGGCTAGGAATGAAGAAAGATTTATTTAAAATAATAGGACTGGGAAGACTTGTGCATCTTCCTCAGAAAGGAAAACAAATTATGGCAATTGTTGCCTTTAGAACAAATACACCCATACAGAAAATAAGCTTTTGCAATGGTACTTGCACTTACAAAGTTTAATCAGCATGCCTAAATTTACAGAGCTGTTTTGGAGGACAATATTTTTAGAAATGTACTATATACAAGTTCCAAAATGCCTTCATTTAATTTGCACTGCTACAGTTTTGATGTGTATAGCAAGAAAGGGATGGAGATAAACACACTTGACTTGTCTAAATATAGCATAAAAATGGCAACTTCATAAAAAAGACGTCTTCAACCTGATGGTGGCACAGAGTGAAAACCCTTCAGTCAACTCCATTATGTTTCGTTTTCAAAGCAAGGACCACAAAGGGCCAGAGAACAAACTAAGTAAAAGAAATTTTCAGCTGCTCACACTCATCATCTTGTCAGTACTTCCAGACACCAGAGAAGAAGCCCTACATACCTCTCAAGAACACAAAAACTGGGCCTTTAGAAGATGAAAAATAGTGTCAAGAAAACAATAAACTTTCTAAAAACCATTTTAAGTATGTAATTTTAGCCAGAAAACCAGAGATGTGGAAAAAATCAACTGCCATGAATATCACGTTTAAGTCCAGTGGGCAGCTCATCCCCACAGAGCTGCTCACTCATTCCTCCATGGAGATGAAAAGAGATGGAGAAGATGGAGAAGAGAATTGTAGAGTAAAAGTAAAAAAAATACTTGTGGGTGGAGCTAAAGGCAGTTTAATAGGTAAAATAAAAGTTGTGCACCCAGGCAAAATAAAACAAGGAATTCATTCACCATTTCTCATGGGCAGGCAGGTGTTCAGACATCTCCAGGAAAGCAAGCGTCCATTAATAGAGACTTGGGAAAACAAACATCATCACTTCAAATGTTCCAACTTCATCCTTCTTTGCCCAGCTTTTATTGCTGAGCACGATGCCATAAGGTATGGGGCATCCCTGTGGTCAGTTGGGATCAGCTCTTCTAGATGTATTGCTTCCCAACTCCTTGTGTACCCCAACCTCCTCGCTGGTGGGGTGAGGAGCAGCAAAGGCCTTGACTCTGTGTAAGCCCTGCTCAGCAATAAATAAAACGCCCCGGTGTTATCAACACTGTTTCCAGCACAAATCCAAAACATGTCCTCATACCAGCTACTATGAGGACAATTAACTCTATTCCAGAAAAGAACATAGGTCAATGTGTGAGGATAAAAGTGGAAAGTCTGGTAAGTCAGTGTCACATGAATGAAAAAATGCAGACCACAGAGCAAAACATAATGAAAATGCTCAGCATTATTTACAGAGGTTGAAACAAAAGATTTTATGTTTTTAGAAAATGCAGTTTATAGACTGCTAGTCATACACAATATAATCACTACAGAAAGAGAACACTGTGTTTCATCAAATATGTCGGTGCTTTTTGCTGGGATAATTACATCACTGATCCTTACTGATTTTTATATTGTTAAAGGTCTCCATGTATTCCATCCCGGAGATAGGAGAGCAATTTCACCATTTTCAGCTTAATATCTTCCGCATAGCAGCATCTGGATCCTAAAACCATTATTTAAGCTAGAACCCTTAACATCATATTGGAAAGTTCACTGTTTCTTCATCAAACATTTACATTCAGAGCATAAGCAATGCACTAACAGAAATTAGTATGAAAATACAATTGCCATGTTTTGTTAGAAAATATAATGAAAGCATGAAATAATGTTGTGATACACTTTGATCAGGTGATAAAACAACTCGATAAAAGCAATTACACACTCCAAATAAATCAAAGTTTTTGACATAATACTATATAATACTGTATTCTGAAAAGGCAGTACTGATTATACTGTGTATAATCAGTTGTCATATGATTTAGTTGGTATTCAAAGGTAGCAAAAGCAGCTTAAGGGGGAAAAAAATCAGTGCTAGGGTCTACGATAGTTGGGAAGCTGAGAGTTCTTCACTTTCTAATACTACTCAACATTTTATTCAAATACACATATTATGTGCATTTGGATGATCAAGTAAGATCTTTGTCTGTATGTTATATAGCTCAATGGAAGCATTTAACAGCAGGGAGAAGAGGGTGCTTTTCCATAATGTTCCAGATCTCCCAAGTACAAGGTCATAATTCAGCAAAATACATTTCAGTGCAGCACTGAGAGTGTAAGTTTTCAAACATGGGAAGCAGTGCAGATTTCAGCAGCAAAATGAGAAATTTCTTCTTGGAAAGCAGCAACTTGAGGAAAAAAAACATTATCAGAAACAACAGTGTCAATGTGGAAGCTCAGTACAATGTCCAGTGAATGTTGTTACTGAATGTATAAAGCAATATCAAGAAGGGAACCAGACAGCCTCTGTACACGGCATATGTAAGAATTTGAAGATTTCTTCTTCCTGTTTGAGGTGTTTACAGAAGGTATGAACATAATGAAGAGAATTCAGAGGACTCAGAAAATGACTCAGATGTACTAGAAACTAATCCTTGAAGTGGGATGACTAAGGAATTCAATCTAAGAGTTTGTTGAAGAGAAAGTGAAGTTATTTGATTATGTTGCATAGATATTTAATCATAGAAATTATATTTGATAGAAAAGGATGTCTTAACCTTGCAGATGAAGACCTAAGAAGATCCAGTGCATGGAAACTGAAGTTAGACTTAGTAAGATGCATTGGTGAAGCTAATTAATTATTTAAACAACTTGCCTGAAGCAGCCATGTCTTTGCTATTGTTTGGAGTCCTTAAAAACAGATTAGATCGTTCTCTGAGAAACATATATTAATCTAGTTTCTGGAAGAAATTCCACAGCTTATAGAGGCAGAGCACAGGGCCAGATGGTCCCTTCAAAAGGGAGTGCTGGTCCCTTCTGTTCTCAGTGTCCTTGAGCGAGAAAAATGAATCTTTTATTGCTGTGTTTTTCAGAGAAGCACTCAGAGTCAGCATTTCTAGGATTAGTGAGCTGGAGGATACTCCCTTGGCAGAGCTGCATTTCCAGTCTCACGCAGTGTCTAAACAGCAGGCAATAAAGTTGTCTGCTTGCTCCCAGAAGACCATGTTTTGCCTACAGAACCTACATTTTGGGAGATGAAGAAAAAAAAACTAAGATATAATTTGGTTGCTAAGTTAAGGCCTATATTGGGAGAAACACAAGCAACTTCTACTTTAAAAAAAATACCTTTAGACTGGCACATATTTTTATCAGAATGTATCAAATCTTTGCACTGTGGAAGTCTAACAAAACCATTTTGCCGAGTAGAAACATATTTTGAGTGATAGTGTCTACATGTGTTTCAACTTCCAGATAATTTTTGTTTACAATTTATACTACACCAAAGAAGTCACAACAAATATAGAGTTACAAAACTCAAATATGCAAATACTCCAATAGCTTGTGGACTACTCTTTAAATTATTAATTATTATTGAGATATTTGATTTTTTACTAAATCCTACATTTAAATTCTTTTGTTTCTTTAATATTGAATTGCTATGAGCTGAAAGGAACTCCTGCAGTGTTTCTTGCAGGATTGTGTGTGCTTTTTATCATACTTCATACCAGTTCATCAGCACTGGCCGTATGTTAATTAACTCAGCTGTGAATTACTCCCTGCTATTTTACTGGGTTTTCTAATTGTAAAATAAAATAAGGACCAAAAGAATAGATAAATCAATGCTTTTGCAACTAATAGAGAATAGGAAAGTTCTTCTCTTGTGATAGTCTTTTCAGTGTTAGCCTCTCTGTGAATAGTCTCCATATTATAAATTTTTTATGTCAGGCAGCAGTATCAATTGGAAGGGGATGATATAAAGCAATACCACCTCATACAGACATAAAACCTACTAAATGTTGGAAAGCAATGCATTGGTCTGTGATTATTCCCTTTTCTGTACTCATCAGGTGAAAATTGCCCTCAGAAGAAGCATGAAAAACAACTCTTAATGGAAGGGTAGCAGAAACCATGTTGCTACTACTCTCGCCTTTCAATTATTACCATATTACTAAATCTATTTGCCCATGTTGCAACACTGACATATAACTCAAAATGGAATCAAACTGCCATTGCTGTGGGCTAAGGACACACAAAAAACCCTAGCACTCTGGCAATCTCTAGGACTAAAAAAAAAATTCCAAGGAAGCTTTCTAAAAGATTTTAGAAAGCACTTTGCCCTCTGCAATGCATATCATCCTATGTAGTAAATTCTATCACATGTAAGTGAATTCTAAACACTATCATCATAGTGTTTTATGTTCTGAAATGCTAGACTTTTCTCATTATTCTTCTGACAACCTCTCTAGGTTTTTCTTTTTTAAGTTATCTTGCATTTCTTTTGTTACATTTCTTCTTATTTTCTCTCCCCTATCCATCTGGGAAGGGGAGTGGTAGACTGGCTTTGTGGGCACCTGGTTTCCAAACAAAGTCAACCCACCACAAACCCCCATTCTCTGTCTCCCTGCACCACTGAGGGGGAGAGAGTAGAGCTTGGGAGGGAGGGAGGTGTGGGGAGAAAGGGTTTTTAAGATTTGGTTTTGCTTCCCATTATTCTGTTTTCATTTTGTTGGTAATAAATGCAATTAACCTCCCCAATTCAAGTCTGTTTTGCCTGTGACGGTATTTGGTGAGTGATTTCTCCTGGTCCTTAACTCATGAGTGTTTCCTTGTATTTTCTCTCTTCCAATTGCAGAGGGGAGTGATAGAGCAGCTATGGTGGGTGCCTAGCATTCAGCCAGGGACAATCCACTACATATGACAAATTGAAATATCTGTGACTCACAGATACAATATAAGTTGATGCAGGCAAGAACTGGTAAAACTTCACAGCAAAAGAAGCTACATTTCTGTACCTTAATATTAGTATAAACTGGTACTCTTGAAAGACCTTAGAGTCCACAGGAGAAACTCCAGTACCACCCTCCCCTCCTGAATCACTTAAAATAGACTTTCACCTTGTAGTGGTTTGAAAAACAGGAATTTCAAAAAGCTAATTTTAAAAGTTTTTCCACAATTTGTTCTAATGTGAGAGAGAAGATGTTTTCAGACACGCACACACACAACTTAGTATAGGGGAAGGGAATTTATACAATTTATTACTATACAAAATAAATACTATACAAACTAAAAAACAATTATATACACCCTATTAACACAATTCTACCCGCAATTCACCAGGGGCCCCCTGGCCTGTGTCACATGAGGCATGTTCAAAGCATGGCTGCCTCTTCTTCTAGCTACGCAGTTAAAATTAACGCCTTCTCTTCCGTTTTTGTGAGCATGTAATTTCCGCAAGGGTGCACAAAGTTTTTAATTGGTCCAGTATCAAAAACACCACCCCTGGGCAGACTATCAGAAGCCCCCGGGGGAAAGGGTTTTTTTCCAGACCACCACACACCTATAAATTGCATTCACCTCTCATTTACTCTACTTTTAAACTGATACAGAAATGTTCTTGGCAATTCATCCTAAAGTGACACGAAGTAATTTTTTTGTTTGTTTTGCTTTTCACAGTCTTGAGAAGTACAAAAGCAGTTCAACCCACTCGTTTTTCCATTCACAAGTCTGTCATGCAGCAAGAAATAGCAAAAAGAAGCTGAATGTGAAAAGTAGCAACTAATTCTCACTTTGCTATGCTGAAAATCTGCTAATTGCCTCACAAAGCTCAGTTATCTCACTTTATTTTTCAGTGAAAATTTGACAGCAGATAACAGGTTTTAGTAAATTAATTGTATTATATTAGTTGGGATACTAGGACTAATTAAATTCTTTGTGATTTTGCATTTTTTTTTCATCAGTAAAAGACAAAGAAATTCAGTATGATAGTTCATACGCGGCAAACAGAGACAACGGACTATCTTTTTAATGTGATTAGTTAGAGTTTGTTGTACAATGGGAAGTTTAAGGAGAATATAATCTTCTTGAGCCAATGCCACTCCTTTAATAAATATGATGGTCAACACTGACATTTTATGCAGCTTCAGACTCTTGTAGGTAGTATTTTAAGTTATCTAACATGAGGAATGGTCCTCTAACCCTAACAATGTGACTTGAAGCTTGTGTATACAGCAAATATGTAAACATTCCAAGATACTTCAATAGGAGAGAATCCATTTAGTTGAAAAAAATTTAGAAATAACTGATCAACTACAACTTGATTAATCACAATCATTGGGGACATTACATCGTGGGCTTTTCGCATATTTTCAGATTTTCATATAAGCAACTTATGCGAAATAAGTCACATTTTGATTCTCAGTGTCTGCCCACAGACAGTTGTCAAACCAGTGGGAAATTATTTAATGAATTAAAGACTAAAGAATAAATTTTTGCAGAATTTTTATATTTTCAGTAATCAGAAAAAGCCTAATTTCTTGAAATAAGACTTTTTTTTTCTTCCCTTAATGTTTTGATTTAGCTAAGATTTTGATTTGGTGCTAAGAGTGGGACATACTTGAAGTAGTAATTTTCTTTTCTATCATTTCACTTGCTGAGCCTGATGCAGTCAGTGTGCATTCAGACTACTTCAGCCTATACGGAACAAGAGGGGTATATGATCAGTTCATGCACAAATTATGTAGGGAGAAAAGACTCAGTCTTCATCTCTCTGAGACTGTTTGAACTTCTTTCTAACAAAGGCTCAGTTCTCATATGCCTGAGATTGAACTTATTTCTTGTGAGCAAACTTAGATTATTGTTCTACATGGCATTCCAGAGGGAACTGATGAGATACCTCTTGATTCCTCCTGAAGCAGGCGATCGATTTCACATAAAAAGTTATGGAACACTTCTAAAAGATTTGCAAAACCGATCACTCAAGGCCTTCAATTTTGAGGAATCAGAGAATAAATCTGCCTTCCATCACAAACTCAGAAGAATATTACACTATCAAATGAAAAATGGAATTTCTTCCATGTTGAAGAGAGACTGAACACTATCATGACCTGTAACTATTATGATAGTTAGGTCTCTGCTTTTGAAGAAATAAGTTCTGGTATATACAAATAAAGGAGAAATTTGAAACCAAATTTTATCAGCCATGGAGTAAAATAATTTGTTTTGGAAGTACTACCTTTACACTTTTTTAGATTTAAAGATTTATTTTTTAAATCTCATAGGAGAAATTTTGTTTTTTTTCTTAACTTCAAAATACTGTGATTAAGTTTATCTTTTGCTATTTATCTTACTGATATGCTGAAGCCCAGATCCACTCTTTTAAGAAGTTATTTTACAGTTATCTCAATGTAATTGAGTTATCTGTGAGCCTCAACTCCTAACATGTAACTGTGAGAGATCTCTTTCCTCTTTCAAATTAAACTTTTAGCTTGTTCTAAACTGGAATACTGAACAGAGTAGTTCAGTAGTTCAGTTCAAGTAATTTCAGAACTTTCAGAGTAAGTGGGCTAGTGTGCATACATGAAACAATAACACTTTTTTTTTCTGATGGTTTCTTAAAAGTGTGAAAAAAATAACAGTTTTAGACCTGCTGAAATTAATTTTGATTAAAGCCAAATGTAGCTGTTACTTGTGAAGTCTAAGCATGGCTTACTGAAAAGAATCTTATGGGAGCTGACAGCCAAAGGACAAATTTCACCTACTGCAAAAAGAATTCCTGAGCTGAATCACATCCATATTTTAATGAACCATCACATTTTCAGAAGAATATGTTTGGAGAAGGAGCCTGATGTGCAGAGATCAGTCAGATTATAAAGAGTATGTATATAGGGGGACAGATGGGAATCACAGATATGTATGTAATTGTCTTTATTTTGATTTTATTCCTCTTTGACATGAAATAAGTAGTAAAAAAAATAGTTGGTTGGTTAGCTGATTGGGTTTTTTTGCCACAGGAAAAATGAAAGATCAAAGGATAGGCAATCTGGGATTCCTACTAATTTACGGTATTGAGAAAGAGGTTATGCTGAGAATATTACATACACCTGACAGCACTGTTAATTTTTCCTGTTGGTATTTCTCTCAGAATCCATGGACATATTTCATTCCACCCATATGCATCATAATCCTTGTGTTCATTTGTTCACTTGCATCACATATGTACTGCACAAATATGCAGTAGAAATACTATAAAAATAATGAGAACAAATGAGAAGTACTATTTTTGGACCTGAACCTGCAATAATTTTACTGTGAAACTGTGTGTCATACAACAAACTGGGTGCAGTTAATGACAGAAAATTATGTGGTCCAGGGTTATCACTAATTATCTTAGTTGTCATGAAATACAAGTTTGTTTAGTATTATAACATTTCAAATGTTCTTTTTTACATTGAAATTTTTGTTTCTATGAAGATAATCTGAATAAAAATATTCACCTAAAAATTATACTTTTTGAAATTAAACACATAATTGGGAATCCATGGTAAGTAATCTGTACTAAAGTTCTGTAGAGATCACCTTCTTGATTCCTTCTGGATTAATATTTTTATCAATAACTCAAACAGACAACATTAAATAGGCCCCGATGAAGTTTTTAGATGGTATCAAAACTGAAGGAAAATAGGTAACAGAAAAATCAGGTCTGAATCAGTTCATATTCATAATGCTAATGTGGTAGATGGTAGATGAATGTTTTGTTACAGAGAAATATAGATATTGATAATCAAGTACCTAGGCCAAAGCTATAAGATTTTGAGGAGCAAATGTCTAGGAATAGAGGATGGACAAGAAGGGTTCCAAAGTATCCCAGTTAGTAAGTAACTGAATATGATATTCCAAGTGGATATTTTGAAAAACAGGACTATTGTATCATTTGGACATGCAAAGAGGTAAATACTAAGTATCTTTAAACATTAAATTTTTTTCTTTATTTGATCCTACCCTTACACTCCTGAAATCCATCGCCAGTTCTGACATACATTTTGAAAGGTTATTGAAAAATTGAGGTAAGCTCACAGTAGAACCAAAATACACGAGAGATTATAAAATATATATTCTAATTAAATAGTCGGTTAGTTCAGTCTATTATATTATCAAAGAAATAGGTATGAATGGTATGGTCTGTGAATGTCTTCAATTCATAATAGAGAAAAAACAGGCACTTGCTAATAAAAAGCTAACATTGTAGCTAACTTCAAAAGGAAATAAGTTGCTCTTTTATTTAAAAAGTTGATATAATTGATTATTTAATGTGGTGATTCTCTGCTTTTAAATCAGGAAATTATTTTTTTTATTTTTTTTAAGGTAAATAACAATAGATTTTAAACTTCTGACAGGATTTAACTCAGGTAACTCTGATAGCATACAGTATTTTGGAGAACAGTCCAGTATCAAAATCTGTCCTTTATTGCACTTTCCCAACAGGGAAGTTAAGCTTTAACAATGTAGAGTAATTTAGTTTTCTCATTCTAGAAACAATTTCTATCTCATGATCTCTAGACATCATCCAATAGCCTGCACATTATCATAACTGATTCCAGAAATGTGGATTCCTTATAGATTAGAACATTATAAGTTTGCTTAAGTATAAGATTCCACCCTGATTTTCAAGTGTAGTACTTATAAGTAAACCACAATGTTAAACAAGGATTAGTAATTTTTATTTATTATGTATTATATCATTGAATATATATAAATAATTTAAAAAACCACCAACTAGTAAACAGTATTACTTCCCAGATTTCTATCTTAACCAGGATAATTCAGCATATAAGTTGGAGTTAAATAAAGCTTCTGAACCTCAGAAGCTCATTCTGCAGACTATTTTGTTTTCAAAGTTTACATTGTAAAGGCATTCTTGGTTAAATGTCTGTTCTTTTAACATGCACTGATTCTGTAAAAACAGACTTTCATATATGAATATTTTCTGTGCATCATACAATAAGTTTTCTGCCTGTTTAAGCCAGGTTTTTGTAGTGTACCCACTCTCATCATATTTGAGGATTTTTATTTTGGTACTCATTCTCATGGTATTGAAATATTTTTGGTTTGGAATTTTTAGTTTCCTAAATACAAGCAATAAAGTATGATTAGAGGTATCTTTAAAGTTAAAAGTGAAGATATTTTTATGGGGAGGTATAATACGCTTTACTCAAGTGTGCAGTCAAACTTTGGAAGAACTGGAAATGTTTTCACCTAAAGTGTTTCAAAAAGATCTATTCAACACAAGAACATATTCCAATTTACCTGATCATCTTTGATTTGGTTTAATTTTTTATCTAAACAAAGAGTCACATTGATTTTATACAAACTCATTCATCTATCTTAAAATTTCCTTTAGAGATATGTAAATGAGACAGAATTATTATTTCAAGACAGCTGAAAAAAACCATAGTTGATATCCTTTAATATTTTTTATTTTACATATTCTTTTCCTTTTCTACATTTCTAGTATATCTGTCTTGTTCTGTTTCAATACCTCAAAAAATTCTGGACAATTCAATTCCCGAACATCTGTTGTAGGTGTTATTTTTATTATAGCACTACTCTTCCCCAATTTTCTAATTTTTTTCTAATTTCTCTTTTCTGAAATACAAATGCATTCACTCACATAAGTATCTGCATTCTTTCACCAGCCATCTGTTAATCCATCACCAAACACCGAAAAACCCATCTCATTTGTTTTTTAAATTTTACATCCTTTCATGCAGCCTTGACTTTTCAGAGAGCTGCCAATCTTGACAAAAGCCTTGAATACTAGTGAAATTTGTCAGTGTAAGTTGTGTTTCTTAAAATATTTCAAGTTTGTCAAAACTTTATAAGAAAATAAAAAGTAGTTGTTTGTGACAACTTCAAAGAATGATAGAATTATATAAAGTTAGACTCACAAAAACATGTATATTTAAAGATCATCTAGTCTGCTCCTCCCTCCCCCATGGGCAGGGACATCTTTTTCTGCAATAGTTTGCTCAGACTCCTGTCCAGTCTCACCTTCAACACTTCCAGTGATGGGACATACACAAGTTCTCTTGACAACCTGTTCCAGTGTCTCATCATGCTCATCACAAATAAAATTCTTTCTTGTATCCCACCTAAATCAACTTTTTTCAGTTTAAAATCATTGCCCTTTATCCCATCACTATAGGTCCTCGTCAAAAAGTTTTCTTCATCTTTTTTATGTCTCCTTTAAGTATTGAATGGTCACAATAAGATCTCTTCAGAGCCTTCTCTGAAGGCTGAACAGACCCAGATCTCTCTCAATCTGATTTCACAGGAAAGATGCTCCTTGATGAAAGATGCTCCTTCTGCCCCTTGATGACATTTGTGGCCTCCTCTGGACCCACTCCAACAGGTCAGTATCTTGTGTTGAGCCCCCAAAACTGGATGCAGCACTTCAGGTGGGGTCTCACAAGAGTGAACTAGAGGGGGAGAATCACCTCCCTCATCATACTGACCCCACTTTTCTCATGCAACCCAGGGCACGGTTGGCTTTCTGGACTGCAAGCGGACATCGTCAGCTCCCGTCCAGCTTTTCATCTCTTTACATGGCTGCTCCAATCATTTCATCTCCCAGTTTGTACTGATACTGCAGGTTGCCCTGACCTGCGTGCAGGACCTTGTGCTTGGCCTTGTTGATATTGATGAGGTTCACATGGGTGCACTCCTCAAGCCTGTCAAGGTTCCTCTGAATGGCACACCACTCATCTAGCAAAGCAACTGCATTACTGACCTGGTGTCATCTGCAAACTTGCTCAGGGTGCATTCATCCCACAATCTGATGAAGATATTATATAGTATTGGTTCCTGCACAGATCCTTGAGGGATAGCACTTGTTACTGGTTTCCACCTATATATGAGACTGTTGACTGTAACTTTCGACATAGCCATCCAGTCAGTTCCTAGTGCAGCCAATATTTCACTCATGTTGTGCTTTAACCAGAGGTGGCAATTAAGCACCACACGATCACTTGCTAACTCCTCCCCCAGTGGGATGAGGGAGAGAGTTGGAACAGTAAAAGTGAGAAAACTCACAGACTGAGATAAAACAGTTTGATAGGTAAAGCAAAAGCCATGAACACAAGCAAAGCAAAACAAGGAATTCATTCATGACTTCCCATGGGCCCACAGGTGTTCAGCCACACCCAGGAAAGCAGGGCTTCTTCACACATAATATTGACTTGGGAAGACAAGCACCCCCATTCTGAACATCACTTCCTTCCTCCTTCTTCTCCCCAACTTTATATACTGAGCATGATGCCACATGGTCTGAAATATCCCTTGACAGGCAACCCTGAAATCGGGGTTGCCTGTCCCAGCTGTTTCTCCTCCCAGCTTCTTGGGTACTTCCAGCCTCTTTGCTAATGGGGCAGTACAAGGAGCAGAAAAGTCCTTGATGCTGTGCAAGTGATGCACAGCAATAATAAAAACATTTCTATGTTATCTATATTCTTAACACTGTTTTCAGCCCAAAGGCAAAACATTAACCCATACTAGCTCATCATCATCATGGCTAGGCTTCGCGAATGAAGATTTGGGAAGGCTCTATCCACATTTGCTACAGGCACGCTGGTGGCCTAAGAGGCCAATACGTGACAGACATATCCGATTGCAAAAGGCACAACAGAAAGATTCCTTAGGTGGTGTATTCTGCAATACACGGTTCTTTCTGCGTTGCCTTTTTTCCTCGAGAGTGATCCTGCGTGTGTTCTCGAAGGAGACAGCTGCGTTATAGATGGCGTGTCTCCAGGCCTCCTGATTTGAGGCCAGAGTAGACCAGTTATGGTGTGAAGAAAATTAACCTAGTGAAAACCAGTACATTTCATCAAAACCATAGCTTTCCCATTTAAAGGTAGGCATGTTGTGAGGGACTGTATGAGAGATCTTACAGAAATCTAGGTAGACGAAGCTTGTAGCTGTTCCTTTCTCCACTAAAGCAGTCCATCATAGATCACTAGATAAGTCAGGCACAATTTGCCCTTGGTGAAGCCATGCTGGCTGTCTCTAATCACCTCCTGTCTTCCATATGTTTTGACATCTTCCAGGAGGATTTGCTCCATGATCTTACCAGGCAAAAAGGTAAGGCTGACAAGTCAGCAATTTCAGGATCCCCCTTTTGACACCTTTTAAGAATGGGTACAATGGTCTGCGTTCTTCAGTCACTGGGGACTTCACACGACTGCCACAGCTTTTGAAATATCATGGTAATTCTTTTGAAATATGTTTTTTTGCAGCTACATCATCCAGGTCCCTCAGGACCTATATGCTGTGATATATCTCATCTAGCCCCTTGGACTTATGTATATTCAGATCCCTTAGGTGATCTCAAACCTGATCTTCACTCGTGGCGGTTGGGACCATTTCTAATGGCTGTTCACATAATGCACATTTGATCACATTAGGGTGAGCATATTAAAAATATGTTCTTGTATTATTGACTGTTTTATTTTTCTCAGCAGAAAACTATAATGGCAATTATTTATAATAATTTGAATAATTATTTTGATTTTCACCAAAAAAACCCCAATCTTTTAAGATGGTTGTATAAACAGAAAAAAAAAAAAAGGAGATATATCTGATAACCTCAAAATTTAATGTTAAGTTTATCTCAGAACTTTAAACATTTTAATACATAAGATTAACATCATAGAGTTTTGATTTGGTCTTATGTTACCTTAGGTAGAAAAAAATAAAAAAAAGAGAGATAAAACAAGTACCTTGACAATAAATAACATCTGAATACTGTGCCACAAATGCAGCTTAAGACTGAGGAACATGACCAAGTTATACTAAGTAAGAGTGCACACTGACTAATCTACAATAAATATCCATGTTTGTGCTCCTAGCTCATGGCAAATACAAGATAATTAAATTCAGAGTATTCCTTTTCCATTAGTGGCTATGTTAACTTAAATTACATTGTATTTGCTTTGGGCTGAGTTGCATCTACCTAATAAGTTACCACAGATCAGCAGATGTATGTCAGCTTTCTACTCACCAATTAATATTCAAAGCCCTTCATGTTCACGCTGTAGCAATTGAACAGCTTTTAATTGAAATTGCAATTGTCATTGAAAATCTGTATCTTCAACATAATCATGCTTTTAGTATCTATCACTGTGTTTTATGGGGCAAAGTCAATATTTAATTTAATTTTTTTCCTTACCTTTCCACTATGTACTGATTTATGTTTCAAAATTCCGTCATGGTAATTTACTATTTTTGGGTGGTCCTCCACTACATCAATTGCCTGCTATGCTAATCAGACTTTGGGGAATATCCTTCTAGTCATTGCCTATATCAAAGTATTCTAGAGGCAAGATAATCAGTGATGGAGCTTCATCGGGTTTGAAATGTTCTGAAGCCTGATCTCCCATTCAGGCACTAAACTTTTGAAATTTTGTTTCATGTCAGAACAGTGCAACTGCTTCTGCTCAGGGGCATGGAGTGAATGAAGGACTTACAAACACCCAGTGAAGCTCATCTACTTTATCAAGCAAACCTGTCAATTTTTCTGTAGAGTCCAACTTCTAGTTATACAATTCCTATGTTTCATCTCTCTGGTTCACCAGTGGGTAAACTAATTTCCTATCTAATGGAAGGATTTGTGATAGCTTAAATGTGACATGAGGCTAATGAATTGAACTAGGCTTATTTCAAAACTCATTCCAACAAAAAAGACTTTGTGACCTGTGAATTGTTTTCACAGCTACAAGTCATCATTAAAAGTGTATTTAACTCAGCTCAGAAAAAGACTTTGAAGTGCCCTATCCAAGTCAGAAGTGACTATTTTTATTTTTTATTCTCTCCCCATCCCTCCATCCTCACTCCCACTGTTATCTGGACTGCCTTTCACTGGTTTCCTTTCACACTTTGCAAATATTGTCTTCTGCTGTGCTCCAGCTGGCAGGAATTCAGCAGCTCTCACTGTTCACATTTGGAATCTATCCTGAGAAGATGAGAGACTGGAGGCAAGGAAAGGAGAATAGGACTATTTTCCCTACATGCTTCTGCAGCTGATCCCACACTTCTCAAACTAATTCAGTTCTTGATTTCTGAAAGTGTCATCACTAGTGTTATGACTACAGAGGTGCAAAGACAGACCATGTGAGCATGTTTCACAATTCCAAGAGATGTCATGGGGGAAATGTCTGCATGGAGAAAAATAACTACTAGAAAGAACTGCTTGTTTGCTCTTACCAAGGTGACAGTTACTTTGCTGAGTTTAAGAATGGTGCAATAAAAGCTGGTTGTGAAATCATAATAAAGCTAATAAAAATACAGAAAAATATTAAATATTTCTTGCCAGCTGCTCAGCTAAAGTCATGTTAGTGAATGCTTTTTCTGTAAAATCGCTTTCTGTGGAGAAAAGATTAAAATAAAATATAATTTCTGTTCATGATAGAAGTCAAACTAAGGATAGGACAGGATAACGACTTGTCTAGATGTGAGCAGTTGGAGAGTTGTGGTCAATGGCTCTATGTTCAGGTGGAGGCTGGTGATGAGTGATATGCCTTGGTATTCTGTCTTGGAAACGGTGTTCTTTAATATCTTTTTCAATGTCACAGACAGTGGGATTGAGTGCACCCTCAGCAAGTTTGCTCATGACACCAAGCTGGGCAATGAGTAGACACAACAGAAGGAAGAGATGCCATTCAGAGGGGTCTGGATGAAGTTAAAAAGTGGATCCATGTGAACCTCATGAAATTCAACAAGGCCAAGTGCAAGGTGCTGCACCTGGGTTGGGGAAATCCCAGAGATGAGTACAGACTGGGTGATGAACCCATTGAGAGCAGCCCTGAGGAGAAGGACTTGAGGATTCAGGTGGATTAAAAGCTGGACGTGATTCAACAGTGTGCACTCGTAGCCCAGAAGGCCAACTGCATCCTGGTCTACATCAAAATAGGAGAGGCCAGCAAGTCGAGAGAGGTGATTCTCCTTCTCCATTCTGCCCTTGTGAGACCCCACCCAGAGTAGTGTATCCAGATCTGTGCTCCTCAGCCCAAGAAAGATGTGGACCTGCTGAAGTGGGTCCAGAGGAGGGCCAAAAAGATAATCAGAGGACTGGAACACCTCTCCTATAAAGACCAGTTGAGAGAACTGGGGTTGTTCAGTCCAGAGAAGAGAAAGCTCTGGGGATACTTCATTGCAACCTTTCGGTACTTAAAGAGGCCTTATAAAAAAGATGGAGAGGAACTTTTTAAACAGGCAGATAGTGACAGGAAAAGTGAGAATGGTCTTAAATTAAAAGAGGGAAGATTTAGATTGGATGGTAGGAAGAAATTCTTTACCATGAAGATGGTGAGGCACTGGCATAGATTGCACAGGGAAGTTGTGGTCGCCCCATTTCTGGAAGTGTTCAAGGCCAGGTTGGATGAGGTTCTGAGCAACCTGATCTAGAGGGTGGCATCCCTGCCCAGGGAGGGCAGGGGAGTTGGAACTAGATGGTCTTTAAGGTCCCTTCCACCCAAACCATTCTATGATTCTATGATTAGAGCAAGAACTCTCAGACTGCAGTTGGTTGACCTCAATCAGCAGCCAAGTGGCCACACAGGTGCTTGCTTTTTTCCCCTCTCCTGAAGGTCAGTGAGAAAATGGAATGAAGGCAAGAAAATTCATGGATTGAGATAAAGGCAGTTTAATAGATGAAGCAGAAGCTATGTTCACAGGAAAAGAAAAAAATTAATTTACTGCTTCCCATCAGCAGGCACATGTCCAAGCCATTTTTTGGCAAGCAGGACCTTGGCACATGTGACAGTTGCTTGGGAAGGCAAACAACATATCCACAAAGATCCCCCATGCCTCTTCCTCTTTCAGAGCTCTTATTGCTGAGATCAATGTCAGGCTGTATGGGATGTCTCTTTGGTCAGCTCAGGTCAGCTCTCTTGGCCATTCCTCCTTGCAATTTTTTGCTCATTCCCAGCCTACCAATCAGCGAGAAGGAGGAGGCAGGGCAGAGTGAAGAAAAAGAAAAAAGCCTTGATGCTATGCAAGCACTGAACAGCAATAACCAAAACACTGGTGTGTCCTCTACACTGTTTTAGTCACAAATCCAAAGCACAGCACTATGCTATGCAACAAGTTAACTTCATCCCAGTCAGACCCAGTACTAAGAGTAAATTTGTTTAGTACTAGATGGAAAAAAAAAAACAAGCACTCTTCTGCTCTACTTAAATTCCCCTTGAGATATTAGCAACCTAATCCATTTATTACATACAGTTCTGACAGGTGTAACTATATAAAACTCTGTCACACATTACAAGCTCAGTTCTACCCTTTTGGCTGCAATCCGAAGAAAGCACATACTTTACAGAAGATTAGCACATTCCCTCTGAGGTGAAATTCTGGCACAGTTCCCACTCAGTTTAGTATATATGTCTGTATTATTTTTGTGCTAGGACTTGAGCACTGCTTACCGAGCCAATGAGTGCGTCTTGAACATCTACAAAGCAAATGCTACCTCAAACAGGTCATGTGCATTCATATTGTGTCCACTTTGACAAGAAAGATATTCAGTTCTTCACACTATGAATGTGAACAGCAAACCTGTCTCACAAACACCAGTGGCATGGGATTCAGGCCTAGGTTCAGAAATGTAAAGCAAAATATATTTATGTGCTGAGTGTCTTAATTCCCAGTACAGTCAGTGGAGATTTAGGGATTTATTAAGTTTCTTAGTATCATTGAGATGACTATGTGTCTCTGAAATGCCCTAATGGGACAGGAAGATAGGATCCAGAACATATGGGAGCTGCATCCTTTAGAGCGGGCAGACGGAGGTCAACATGAAGCATCCAGACTGCTACTAGATGTCATATTTAAGATACTGAATCTAGTTCCTACCATCAATAGAGACAGGAGAGCTATTCAGTGGTCTGGGAACTGATTCATTTTCTAAACATTCATGACTGGAATGCCATTACTGGTACTCTGGGGTATCTGACATATCTGGAATAGGCTGACAGTTTTGACATACAGAGCAACAGATGCAGCAGATAGAATCAAATCTGCGGGAAACACAAGTCCTTCTTCAGTAGCAGAGGCCTGACAAAACACACGATATCAGACCACTACAGACTGCATCAGCAACTAAATCTAATGCCTGCTATTTGTTCATTATATTCAAAATCTTGAATTATGAGAAAAGAAATACACATAAAGGTTTCTCCAGGACATGGTCAGGGAAGACCTGTAGCATACCAAGTGTGGTTACAGGGTTCTCGGGATAATGGTCAAAGGCTTGGGGGGTCAGGTGTTTTTTTTCCTCAGTTGTACTGGTGAGGGCAATGGGCTTGACATGGAGTAGATGGAGCCTGATTGTCACCTGGTGGTAAAACTGGTACCAAAATCAAAGATTTGGTTCTTACAACCATAGGACTTCCTTTGAGCATTGAGGACTGTTAGGTAGCAACCAGACCCTCTTGATTAGGAGGGGCAAAAGCTTCTTTGCAAACAAAGAAGTCAAACTGGTGAAAAGGACTTTAAAATAGGAACAATGGAGGAGGGAGATTATGAACCACAATCAAATGAGGAAGTGGTGACATGAGTTGGAAAGCAAAGGATGTTGGGTAATGTGGACGAGAGAAAACTTGTAATCAATGAAAGAAGACCCATCTTGAGTGTATGCACAAACATAGAAATGCCAAAAAGACATCATGATGGCGCAGACTCTCATACTTTTTTTTCCTGGGAAATGTGCATGACTATCTGTGTGTCTGTGTGCTAATGCACAAAGTGTGGGGACAGTTAGGAGGAATTAGATATTTGTCTGCATGGATTGCATGGAGCTCTGCTAGGGATGAATGCAGAGCCAAAAAGAGATTTTATGGGTTAAGATTAATGTAACATGGGTTTGTTTCCACTACAGCTCACATGATCAGGAAGAAGAATCAAATGATATTTTCTTCAGATAAATGAAAGAAATCTTATGTTCACAGGGACTGGGCTAGATGATCTCCACAAGTCCTTTCAAACATTGGCATTTCCATGATTCTGTGATTCTACAAAGGCAAGAACTTATTGTTAATGTAGAAAAAGTCTTTACAATCTAATCAACATGCAACAGCTAGTCTAATTACAGCAATACTGGCAGTCCTATTCAAAATTATTTAATTATTACAGAAAAGCTTCATTAATAACATAGTTAAATTAACTATACAAAAATTGTCTTAGTATCTACCCTTTTCCTCTGGTGTTCTGTTCCTCCTTCTAATATTTTCTAATTTGTGAGGTCAATGGAGAGTTTTCTTCAAGAATAAGGACTGGTATTATGAAGAGGCACCAGCATACCCAGTCTTTTTCTAAAAGATGATATACATGATAGGTTGTTTCTTCTTCTCAATTTACTCATGGATATTGCTGTCATGCCTTGAACAAAAAAAAATTATGTAGCTTGAAGTAAGCTACTTTTCTTTCTGTGTTGCAGCTGAGAGGTCACTTGTTTGGAGCTCATAATCAAATTCAATTATCTATAACATGGACAAAAAAGACCCTGAAAGTCTAGTGCAAAGCAAGACATGGATACCTCATAATAAACAAGCAGATAAGGGGATTAACGTTTAAATTGAAACTTTACTTCAACACTTTTTATTTTGAGTGTTTTTCTACAGTGAGAGTTCTAAAAAGATAGCCATATCAATTGGTGCATACTTTAGGTCTGGCAGCCTAAATCTGAAAATTAACATAGACTGTGATACATCTCCTTGTTGGTTTACTGTTTATTCTTATTCCTCTAATTTCTTAAACATCATCTAAAAGTATTCAAACACACCTACCACTAACAGTCTGTATGTATATGAAGCATATTCTTTAGCTTTTCATCATACCATAAGAAACCTTACACTTACATTGGCCTGGATGAATGTTTGATTCAAACTTTCTGAAAGCTTTCTTCACTCAACAAGAAAAAAATAGTTGAAATGGAATAATTTTTGAAACAGAAAATTACAACACTTAGGTTTGAAAATTTTGAAATTGTTTGTCTTGACCTTTAAAAATTCCCCTTACTCCTATCCTTTTTTTCTTTTCTTTTCTTTCCCTTTCCCTTTCCCTTTCCCTTTCCCTTTCCCTTTCCCTTTC
>NW_016690233.1:3897345-3927185 GCF_001604755.1 Lepidothrix coronata | reverse complement strand
TTTTCTTTTTTCTTTTTTCTTTTTTCTTTTTTCTTTTTTCTTTTTTCTTTTTTCTTTTTTCTTCTTTCTTTTTTCTTTTTTCTTTTTTCTTTTTTTTGTGTGTTTGTTATTTTGGTTTGTTTTTTTCAGGGGGGGAGTTGGTTGGTTGACCGGTTGGTTTGGTGTGTTTTTTTCTTAAGTAATACTAGGAAAAGTAAAACCATCTTATTTCTACTGGGATAGCAGATAGTGGCTGGTAGAGTAAGTTGTAACATCTGGTCAGTATTATTTAGGTAATTCATTGTACTATCATTAAAAAAATGTCATGAACTATGGTAAATTTTCAGAGGGTCTATTCTTTCTTCTTCAGACTGAGCCTGCCCTAGGTAGCTGTCATCCCATGGTGGAAGTTTCTGCTTGTCTTTATATATAGAGAAATTCCATTGATTAAGTGTCGTAGTATAAGAACCCTAAAAATCCAATTCCTGAGTCCAAGCCCCCCTCCCACATCTCACCCCAGTGTGAGAGGGGTTTTCCAGACAAAACACATGACTCAGTAGGGGGGGAAGGGAATTATATTACAATCACTACACAAATAAATATTATAGTACATTATATATACAATCCTAATTATCTTTCTTATAATAGAGCAGTATTTAAAATGGATCAAATCTTATTCCCCTTCAACAAAAGTTCAGAAGGGAAGAAGGGAAGATCCTTTCCACTCTCAGGGCAGCAGTGTCTCTCTTCTTCCATACAGCAGTCATAGCTGAAGTTGTAGCTGGATCTCCTTCCAATGCACACAAGGGGGTCTCCTCTCACCCCTCTCAGCTCTTCGACTCCAAGAGAAGGTCTCTCTCTCTCCTGTGGACTGTGATAACCAGGACAAAGGTTCGCTTCACCACATCATATCACAAAGTGCAGGGGTCTTTGTGACAGTCCTTTTCCTCAGGGGGTTTTCCTCTGAGTCAGAACGTCTTGGGCAGCTTTCAGTTTAAAGTCTTTGCCTCAAGCGTTTTATCAGAGCTCCTGTGCTCTGTCTCAAAGCTGCCAGCCTGGCAGTAGCAGCGGGGGAGAGCAAGGTCACCTCCTCCGCATTCTTTCTGGCCATCCCAGTCCAGCTTCCCAGACGTCTGAGCTTCTCAGCTCCTCTCTCCGGTACTGCTGCATTCCATGACTCCCCTCAAGTAGGAGTCCACCACCTCCTCCTAGGAGGGGTCTCACAAGGGTTTGATTCAGTTCTTACCTTCAAAACTGTCTTTGTTGAGCTTAGTCTGCTCTCTCTCCGTCCACAGACTCCTCTGTGTCTTACTGCTTGGCTGCATGCCGCCTTTGCTGCTTTTTCTTATCTCTTGGCTTTCTACCATAGTCTCTCCATTCACTGCTGCTCCACTGCCGCTTTCAGTATCTCCTGCTGCTGCTCACAGTGGAGAAACTTCTCCCAGCTCTTAGCTACAGTACCTGGCCCAGTTTAACACTATTCCAAGTTCCTGCAGCCCCCCAGCTGGGGGCTGGAGGGGCCTATGCCCCCCAGCAGGGCTCCTGCCCCTTCTCCTCGTGGCTTCAGAACATGACCACTTCTCCAACAACCCCATCATCCTTCTTTTCTGGTCTGGTGTGATATGTTTAAATTTTTCAGGGGTGCTGATTGGATGAACCCCAAGGGAGACACCACCCCCTTGAGGGTTACCATTTTTTTAACTCCAATGGGGAAAATCACTTTTTTTCCCCACTACATTAAGGAAAGAGGAAGGAAACATCATGTATCTCTAAGCACCTTTTCATTTATCATTGAAAATGGTAGGAACAAAAAGGCCATGTACCAATTTTTAAACTTGGATGGAGTAGCAGAAATACAAAAGTTAACCAGAACACAAGGAACAGTTCTACTATTGAAGCCATTCCCTTGCTTCAGAGCTACTGACATTTTGCAGGGTTTTTTATCTACATTTAAGAATCATAATTTTCCCAAGATATATGAACATTTCCAATCATTTTTATTTTAGATTATTTCACCTCCCACATACAGCTAACTCCTATCTCATTAGTTAAAAGTTTGCAATATGTTCTCCTCCTCCCTCTGTAGCAAAATACTTCTACACTAAAAAGTGTAAGTTACTTCAGCTTCCTTCAATAATGACAGAATTTTTGTGTGAGTTACCTTACAAAGAGTCAATCATCAGAGCGTATTTAAGTCTGGCCTTAGTTCTAGACCCATGTAATGAAACTCAGGGGAATTGTTAAGACATGTCACATGCAGATTAAGCCTTCTGTTTGACAAAAGTCAATCTAAAGGTCTTGCCTGCTCAGTTCACTTTGCTCATGATGCTTTCCCTCATTTTATACTGCCAGGAGGGATGTATTATTCTTCCTCAATTAAGGTCTTAATCAAGGAGTCATTTATGGTGTTCATGTAATCTTTTAAATTACATCTTATATACTTCTTGATCCTTTTTATTTATCTGAATTCCTTTAAGAATGAAAGATTTAAAATGAAAGAGCGAGTGAGGAAAGAACATTCTGAGTATATTTTAAAAGTTTTATTTATACATCAGTTCTCAGTAATACCAGCTGGAATAATGAAGATACAAATATAAATGCAGATATGTAGGATTTCTTTAAAAAAAATCTATCTGTAATCCATTTGTCTTTGACTTCTCCATTCTCGTTTCTGAAATCTTTTCTTGTTTTATAAAATTAAACACATGATAATTTGTTTCTTTTATAGATTTAGTTACTGCTGGTTGAACAAAGAATAACAGTTGCATAGACTCTGAAGAATCACAATTTGAACATGTAGAACAAACAAGCATTGGATGAAAAAACACTGGTTTGTATGGGAGTTTAATTCTCCCCAGGATCTACAGGAATGTGCCATTTTTGCACAGGTACCATGAAACTCAATCATTTTTTAAAATAATAACTCTAGTTAATGAAGAGCAGCTATAAATATACAGAACAATCAGATATTTATTTTCACTGCTGTTCCTAAACTAATGGCAACATGGAAGGCATTTTCAGGTCTCTTTAGGAAAATGAAATCCACAGAAGCAATTGAGAACTTCAAGCGTCCTTGAAATAAAAAGCTAGAACATTGTAGAGGGGAATTATTTTAGAAATCTTATTAAGTTTCTTTGTCAAAGACTGATAAGATAGTCAGTGATCCTACAAAAATTTTATGCCTTAGGAAAAAAAAAATTATTACTATCCAAACCAGTATAGTGTGGGATACGATAAGGCCATGGAGATACCTGAAGAATCTCTTGTCATCTCTTTGTGGCTTCTCCCAGGAGAATCACCAAAAATCTATACAATGCAAAGCCATGTCTTTAAAGATTGCCTGTATTGCTTTGAAGAAAGCATTTGCAATGTTGTAATACTTTCATTATTAGATAACGATAAAATTGTGCTAAATCACTGGAAGCTTAAAGCTTCTTTTCAAGAGATTTCTTCAATTTCCCCTTTTGAGTTCATTTCTTATTCAGCTACTGCAGCTAATTACCATGAATTCCTTTGGCATTCGTTGTAATAGCACTAATTATAACAGAATTGTTTGGTATTCATTATAATAGCGCTGATCATAAAGAAATTATTTGATGTTTATAAGGACATCACATGTATTTGCTCAATATACAATGGTAATTTAGTATCTGTAAAGTATTAATGAACAGAAACATAAACTTCAGCTTTACCTTGGAAGAACTAAATATGTGCCTACTACAATCAAAGGGGTGGAGGACTCAGTCCGGTTTTTTTGGAAGGGATTTTTTTTGTGATTAGCCTTATTTAGAAATTAAACCAATTTTGATGTGGGTTTTGATATCTGGTATAAGTTTTTATTACAAAACTCAAACAGATTTCCATAATTCCGTGGTGATCAATTTTCTTTGTACTGCACGTAAAGCTGTCACTTTAGAGGCATAAGTTTAACATATGAATTTTAAAGAAGAGTCAGCTTTATGCTATTCACTAAGAATTCAGATTCAGGCATTAAAATAAACCCTTTTAGATATTTCTAAAGGAGGATTGATTGTGTATACAGAGAGAAAGCATTCACAGCTTTTATCTAACAAATATATAGCACTTTCAGATCTTTCAGAACTTGTGCTTTCATCCAGCTGAAAATCTCATCACTGAAACTACCAGAATAACATCTCATCCCTTTTCATAGTGGTTAATTGGTGCATATCAAGATAGTTATAATAATATCTGCAGTAAAATAGCAATACAAGAAACATATGTATTAATTGATATTGTAATATATTAACAGTGCAAAATGCACTTAAATATAATTAAGAAAACCTTAAATATAATAAGAAAATCTTCTTGATTGTGAGAATAGTGAAACACTGGAACAAGTTGCCTAGAGATGTTGTGATGTCTCCATCCTCAGTGATATGCCAAACCTCATTGGATCTGGCCTGTGAGAACAGCCTGACTTGAAGCAGTTTTGGGCCGGCAGGTAAAACTAAAGATTACTGGGACCCCTAGCAACCACTACAATTCTTTTTTTTTTTTTTTTTTTTTTTAATATGTAAGGTACTGGCAACTACTCCTGCACAAAATAATTTTTTTTAATATGGAAATAATAGGAAATAGGACATCTTCCAAAACAATTAGCTAAATGAATTATCTGGAACATGACACATAGTAAGTCACTGTTTTCCCTTTCATGCAAGTTCATGTTGCAAGTCTAGAATCAAGCTGCACATTCCTCCCAGTTTGTTTACAGAAAGCAGTATTTTGAAGAGTATACTTATAAACAGGACTGAAGGCCTGTTTTAGAGTACTTAATTGATCTTGGAGTATTTCAGAGGTACTCTTATAAGACTGAAGAGGGAAAGAGAATAACATATTAGCAAGGTGTTCACATGAACACCCTCTAATCATTTCTTTATTACATATCATAGCCAAATGTAATATCAGTAATTAGTAGCTCTTAAGAGACCTCAATGCAATATTTTTTACATGTTTAAACAAGGAGATGACTCAATACTCATGATGTTTATGATGCTGGTAATACAGAAAACTCACACTATAATAATATTTTATGGAAAAACTGATTAGAAGTTATTGACCTATTGGATGAACTGAATGTTATTCTAAATTTATTTAGAAAATGAGAGGACAGTAATGAGTCTAATCACACATCTGTTTAAAGGAAAAAGAGAAAAAAAAGCAAATGAAAGGCATCACTTTATCCATCGTCATTTATCTGATGATCTTCCAACCTCAACAACAGGGGATGGAATCTATCTTGTATCCCTGTTAGCATTCCAAGAAGCCTGTTATACTAAATGTCAAATGGGACTCCAAAATAAGTTCTTCACCTTTTATATATACTTCTTCACCTTCCCCTGGAATATAGAAGTATCTGTGTTTTCAAAACCGTCTTCAGCAAGCCTGACTTACTGAAAGCATTCAAAGAATCAATAATGGAAATGATGAGACAACTGTTATTAAATAGTTTTTCTCTCTTAATCGTCAGCATATGATTTTACACAGTGTGACATCCATGTTTTTCATGAAACTATAAGAAAAGATTTTCAATTCTGGCTTTTCAATGATAAGCTACCCTACCACTGCCATCAGTGAATCATCAGGCTGAGTACAACTCCTGTTTATGAATTTTGAATGTCATAAAGCCAAACATAATCCATTACTCCAAGAAAAAATGTGATTGTCACACATATACTTGAATATTAGTTTTAATTATTCTCTTTGCATGTGCAAGGATTCCCATGTTTCTAGAATATATGAAATCTATTATGTACATAAAGATCATCTTTGAATATATAGAGGTTCTGAGAAAGCCTTAGGTCATTATTATATTTTCAAATATATTTTCACGTGTGTCTCAATATTAACTTTAATAATACTGATTCATATGCTGTGGCTTATAGTTTCAACAGTTAAACTACTACAGTGGTCACAAGACCATAATGGAGTCACAGTATCTACAAATTTCAGTCCTCTAAGTTTTCTAATACATACTCTGTTCTTTTCATGTCTGTGGTGTGTTGATTTCAATGGATAACAGCATCCAGCAAGCTGCTCTATCACTCCCCGCCTCAGCAGAACAGGGAAGAGAGAAAATAGGATGAAAAAAATCCTCATGGAATAAGATAAAGGCTGTTTAATAAAACAAAGAAAAATGTAACACGTAAAAGCAAAGGAGAAAAAAGATTTTATTCTCTACTTTCTATCAGCAGATGATTGGTCACTTCTCAGGAAGCAGGGCTTCAGGACACACAGAGGTTGCTCCAGAAGACACTCGGTGTAAGAACAAATGCCCCTGTTTTCTCCTCCTTTCTTATAGCTTTTATTGCTGAGCAATGTCATTTGATACGGAATATCCCTTTGATCAGTTTGGGTCAGCTATCCTGGCTATGACCCCTCCCAGGACTTTGCCACCCCCAGCCTACTGGTGAGGGGGAATGTACGAGAGACAGAGCTGATGTTGCACCAGCACTGCTTGGCAGCAGCCAGGACACTGGTGTGTTATGAACACCTTTCCAGGTACCAATGCAAAGCACAAGACTATGGGGTCTGCTATGAGGAAAATGGACTCCATCTCAGCCAGACCCAATACAATGCTCTCTGTTATTGATTTTCCTTAGTGTTAGTAAGAAAGTGAAATAATCCACATATATGAAAGCAATGTAGTCAGCTATATAATGCTAAAAACAGCACAGGGAAAACAGGGTGTAATTAAAACACAGAATTCCCCTTGCACTGGCAAATGATTAAGAGCTGTGTTGTGGAAAGAACAAAGATAAAAGTATTCCTAAGAAAGAGAGCAAAAGACAGTTCTGCATGTTACACTAGAGAATTTTTTATCTGTAAGTAAAGACTATGCTACTAGTAATGCCATGCTGACAGGGTTGCCTGGGGTTTTTTTAAAGCAGTCCCTAGGAATGGATGTTAGATGTGTGAGAATACAAAAATATTGATCACCTGTCCAAGATTTTGTACTAAAATCTCAAAGCGGCATTTGCTTTTGGAAGGCTTCTGGTTGGCTAGTCAGAAATCAGCATTCTTCATTGAAATAGTGTAGTTTTTTCATTTGGGATGTGATTCTTGTGATTTGCTCTTAGTGCCTGAAACTCAAGTTTGACATTTAAATGAAAAAATCTGAAGTTAGACACTCAAAATCTCTCAAATATTCTGATTTAATAAATGGTGAACTGTTATGGAGTTCTGTCTTGGATGATATTGAAGGAGAAGTCTAGCTTCAACCAAGCCTTTTTCTATACATTACCATGACATGGAGCCAGACTAAAAGTATTGCTTGAGTCATTGAGGCTTCTAACTACATCTGCCCAATTCTACACTGAAATAAAAAGTTATCCCTCTTCTATCTTCATGTTGTTTACTAAATAAAAACCTAAAATTTATACCACTTAGCGAAGTGATTCTATTTTTTTGACACTATCTCAACCTAAATGTCCCTATGATGTAAATAAACAAATAAACAAATCTCCATAAGAAAACTCAAGGACTGAGAGTCTTAACATATCAGCTAATCAGTACAAAGATAAAACCAAACAAATGCTTATATTAGAGAGTAGTAATAGTAAAATCAGCATCTGAATTTGCAACAGAAAACAAAATGGAAGCCATCATGTAACATGATCATGGGTGAAATCTACACTTCATCCTTAAATTCCACTAAGCCAGCACAAAGCTAGCTACTGTACACTGGTTAAAAAATATGATGTGTTCATCGATGTGTACTATATTTCAGTAACACGCTCTGAAGTTTCCAGAGAAGGGTATTACTTTCATGAAGTCCACACTTAAAGGAAAGGTCACTTGGATTATGTGACTTTGCTTCCTTTGATGGTAGTTTTGAGGACCTCAGCCTCATATTTCACAGTGTTTTTCATCTCTGTCATGGGGTCTGGCATACTTTCTAAAACAACAAACTTCCTAAACATGGGTTTGTAAAATAAAAATATACAAAAAATAATTTAAAAAAGGACAATAGGAAAGAAACAAAATATAAAATTTAGAGAGGGCAATGCGTCAATTCAAATCATTATAAGCCTATTATCTCTGAAAGAATAACTATCACTTTTGCTCACTGCCTTTTCTCAGTCTAAAGCTTTTGGTCCACTTACAGTTTGATTACAGTCAGTCTTACTCCAGAGAAATAAAAACACTGCATCACAAATCAGGTGTACCTACATGATGCAATTTTAGGGTTTACCAATGATCTGCAGTTACTAAAAGCAGGTACTATAATCCTTACGAGATCTTGTTTTAGACTGGCTTCACACATTCAAGTACATGACAAAAACCTAAGACCTTTGGCCTTAGTGATCCCCATAGGCAACCATGAAATCATACAGTATTGACACCAGGCCACTTCTCAGCATAATAATGAGGTCAACTGCATGCAAGTTTATGTATTTAAACCCCCCAAAAAACAACGTGTAGAAATTTCTCTAATTTCAATTTGGATTAGTCCAGTAAAACTTGTCTCTTCAATCATCCTCCATCAGAAGAAAAGGGCTTCCAGTAAGGGTTGATTTCAGCAGTCTGGGACCTCTAACACCAAAACTGGATGAAAAAACTGCTGTTATGTTTGTATTTGTCACATTGATAAACTTTTTAAAAACTAAGAAATTTAATTATTAACCTTTCCTTCAACTTAGGAAACTTAATTGAATAAAGGTGTCAATAGTTTAAATGAATCACATTTGTTTTTTGACAATTTGTGTTGTGACTTTGTCAGGCTTGTCATTTTTACACAAAATCACAAGACAGCCTAAACTGATACATTCAACTCTTGAATTTTCCACATTACAAATGTGTATACAAATGTACTTCCTTTATAGTCCTCATTTGGAACTAGAGCTAAGCTAGTGATTATTTTCAAGTTTTTGGGAAAAAAAAAATATTTCTCAGCTTGCTCAGAGTCTCCAGATATATTGTGGCAATACCTAACATCCAAGGCTGCTCAGTGGCCCTTGTTATGTTAAATAGTGGGTCTTTTTTTTCAAGGTCACTGTGCATCTTAGTGTGTTATGCGGAATTGTAGTGCATAATTTTGGAATGTATTTTTTCTTTTCATGGTACCACTTAGACATGGGAAGATTGTTCATGGAATATAATCCTCATTAGCAATTTATGATACTATATGCTTGGTTCAGTTGTAAAGCAGAGAAACTTCCAACCTGCATAAAAAGAATATATTCCCAAATGACTTTTTTGCCTAAACCAGAGCAGCTTGATGCCTTTCAGATGTGTATAGACATATATCTTCTTTAATTTCTGCAACCAGTTCAAAAGGTTTTAGGTCTCTAGAAGATATTCTGTTATATCTTCTGGCCCCTTACAGATATTTCTGTTCTAATCAAATATTTCAAATGGCAGTATATGTTTAAACTCAAGCAACAGATCATTACCCTGGGAGTCAGTTCCTAATTCAAACTGAGAGTTTACAGATCTAATGCAAATTCTGTAACCTATTTATGTTCTGTTCTGAAAAGCCTCTAAATAAATGTAAAGTATGGATAAATCTTCTGTTCAATCTTAGAGGATACATGAAAAATTAAAAATACACTACTGATTGCAAAGCATTTCCAAACTTTAGTGGTTAGAGTGACATAAACACTTAGGAAGGATGCTTTTGATGTCACAGACCAGATCAATAAAATAACTACATCTTTTTCTTCATTAAAACTGAGGCAAAATTTTGCCCTCAGATGAGAGTCTTAAAAAAAAAAAAAAAAGGAATTGCAAATGCAAATGTTGTATTCATAACAGAATACGACAAAGGTAAACCAGAGAGAATTGTGCTTAGGTTTCATTTAATACTGCATGGAAATAGTACTCTTCCCTAGCATTTGGAATTTTCAGTGACTTCATGCAATAGTTTATATATAAGATATCATGGTCAGGTATCATATTTGTGAGTTTTCTTGTCCATGCTTAACAACACTGGAATATGCAGAGGGACATCAGGAGACAAATTAAGCTGATTCATTCCTGAAAGAAGGAATATACTATTAATAGCACTTGCTAATATTAAAATTACTGAGAAGGGCACTGGGGGAAGTTGAGAAGGCAGTAAATAATAACATCTTCTATTGAAGGAAAAAATGCAATCTGTGTGGCTAGGAAATACAAGAAGCATTCTCAAAGAAAAATGGCATAATTCCAGGTTTAGTGATATCTTCAACTTCTGTCTGTGTCTTTTTGAGTATTCTTCCAAGTAACGTCTGGCACCTGCGTGTCTTGAAATGGTATCACATGCTCCATTCCATTTGTAGAAAGTGATTTGTATTTATAGCATCTCTCTAAAAATTAGTTTCTTCAACCATTTGTTTTCAAAGCTCCTGGAAACTGCAAAGAGTATGAAAAGCAATACCTATAATGTTTTTTAATTTTATTTTATAAACTGTATTTATTTCACTACAAAAATATAGCAAAGGTTGAAAGAAATGCTGAAATAAAATAACATATACAAAATAGGTATGATTCATGCAGGCATACGTATTTTAGGAATGCTTTCTATGTTTGCTTAAAATGAATAAATAAAGTATGCACTTTCTGGATATGATTTATTTTATTTCAGTGTCTATAGTTAGATTAACTGAATGTCACAAACTCAAAACTTTGCACAGCCATGAGATCCCCAACAAGAGCTCTAGACTCCTAAGAAAATAGCAACACTCCACTTCTTTGCAGTTAATGTCTTTAATTATCCTTGTCAATCTTTTGTTTTACTTGATTCTATCAGCTATTCTGCTTTTTCAGAAAAACACACACACACACATGCACGAAATAAGAGTAGAGAGTGCAAATAATTATCAGCACAATAGAGCCATTAAAAACGAAGCTTAAAGAGTTTTCATAAATGACAATAAGAAATATTCTTAATGAAGGCAGAGTCTTACAGGGAGTTGAATTAAAAAATGTAGAAGACTGCACAATAAATAGAAGTTCATAATGTCATGCTGATTTTTTAAGAAGATCCACCCCCTCATGTGGATTTTGAAAGGAACTATTTAGGACTTTATGGATATTAAATATTTTTAACAAGTAAGTTATTTATTTAGAATGCTATGTAGAAATAATCATCTTTTGTAGTGATTCAACATTTAAACAGTTCATCAAGTATTCATATTTGCTATCATTGTCATAGCATTTATAAATGTCTCTGCTTTTTTCAACTCTTTGTGGCTTATGTACTTCTCATAGGCAACAACAGCATTCTCTGAAGCTATGATCTCCTCCATTTCTGTGCTCACATAATGGTGTAACTGCGTGAAAGCCTGAGTCTGTTCATGTTATTCTTACGACTTTCTTAGGGAGGTTAGAATTCAGTAACTAAATATGTTTGTCATCTAGATGTACACAAAGTATTTTTTGCAGGGGGGGATATTTTAAACTGCTTTCTATTAAAACAAGAAATGTCAAAATGCTATTTCTATTTTAAAAGTTAGATTTAGACAGCCACAGAACAACTCCATAAAGCAGCACACAGCTTTTGGACTTCCTGCTGTATACTTAATGCTCCTTCTGAAAGGAAGAATCAGAGTAATCCAGTCGCAGATTCCTTGTTCTCAAAGCTTCAAACTTTCAGGTTTTCACTGTCATAATTACTCCTAAATGGAACCTGGGACTTCACTGAAATCAGAAAGAATTTAGGCATTTCTGACAGCTGTTTCCCCATAGATGTTGTTGTCCTGGTGCAATTTCCTATACATTGAAACTAGTACATACAAAAAAACCCCCAAACAAACAGAAGAGATTTAGCATATGTCTCTGTTTATAAAAATCCAGACTTTACACTAGATGTTTTACAATGGAGTGTCTCTGACCTTATAATGAAATAAAAAAAACCTTACCAAGAAAAAAAATAATGAGAATTATAAAAACTTAATTTGGATCTTTAACTTTACAATATTTTTTCTTAAACACATTTAAGTAGAAAAAAAATTACCACTTATACCAATTAACATCCAAACGAAGATTCAGTCAACATGAATACTGACATAAAGGAAAGATGATGTTGCTAAGACTGTACTGAACTTAGAAAAAACATGGAATTCAAGTAATATTTTGGACCCCATTGTAGAATATTTCTTTTCTTATGCCTAAAAAAACCCAAAAATTATGTTTAATGATCTGTACTCACATTACACTATGTACACAGACAATGTTTATGCATGAAAAAGGAAAGTTGGAAATGGAAAGCCTCTAAGAGTTGTTTCTCCTATTATTCATGTGTATATAGCACTAATCAGATTTTTAATTTTCATTTAATATTTAACAAGCCAGCAAAAGCCATTGAATTTGACATGATTATGCCAAATTTAAACAAATGTGTGAAATCGTTTTTCATGTAGAAACAAAGAGACATTTCAAGATTGACATCAAAGTTTTGTTTTGAATTTTTTTCACCTATAGCACAAATTCATTGTACATTATGGAAACACAATAACTAGACGTTGATGGAGGTAAACTAAAATGCAAGAAGTTTCTACAAATATAATTCAAGTTTGAATCATTCACTGCTGCAGATTATTCTGAGTAGGGTATTTTGAAGAATGCTAAACTTGAATTCAGTAAGAATATTTAATGTACCCTTTCCACACTGTTTTTTTAGCTTTAGATACTGTGTGCATAGCCTCACCTTTTCCAAAAATCAATCTTGTTAATAATTTTAAAATGGTAATAAAATGTATTACAAATGTACAAAGTTTCTAAGACAAATGAGGAAAACCCATTCTCATTTTTCTTTCTAATCTATGAACAAAGTCAATTGCTCAACCAATGGTGTTTCCAAACCAAGCCTCTTTTTCTTCTCTTCCTTTTATTTTTTTCACTATTTTTGAGTAGGAGACCTGCTTGGTTCTGAATTTCCACAGTGGAGATAACTGAAATATGTACACCAAAGATTTTTTGAGGACTTCTGTGATAAATGAGCAATATTACAATAAAAATAGTTACAGTGTGACTTTTTTTCTGATTTCTCCTAATAAGGGCACTTTTCTAAAGCATTGGTATATACAGAACATATTTCTGAGTAGATTTAATCCCAATTTTTTTCTGTTTCTTATAAACCAAGGTGTGAAAATCATCACAGGACTGTTTATTCAGTTCTGAGTGGGATACTCTGGCTATGTATGAGTGGATATATTTGAAATTTCAGAAGGTATAACAGTTTCTGATTTATGGATGTAACTGCCATTCAAGGAAATGAAGCTGCTGTTCAAAACAGGCAGACAAAAGTTTGTGTTCTGGGGAAAAAACCCACAAACATACACACTTTCTTAAAAATACTCAATTTATTTTTAAAACTCTGAAAATAAACCATGATTTAAAAAAAAAATCTTGCAAGTACTAGAATTTACTTTACAATAAACAAAATTTCAATAACTTACACATTTTTTACTTTATTGAAGAGAGGATGTGGACAACTAATTCTACCTGTCTGCCTTGAAGGTATTTTAAATACAACATATCATAGATAGGGCAAACATGACTAAATGTTCCTAGCAATCATTAAAAAGTAACCATAAATTTTTTCAATGTATTGTCAACATCAAAGCAGTATTCTGAATGATTATGTTTTTTATGCTTTAAGTAAACCACAGTAATTGTCTTCATGTCCATGGCTGAGTCCAAGTAGCACGCCTCATACTTGGATATAAAATTTCAGATAGACGACCTCCAGATTTATTCTCTGAATCTTTTTCCAGTCAAGCTCAGTTGAGTCTTAAATATCTGAGAATGTGTAGACTATATATGAAGCAAAGCACCAAAGTTTAGATTTAGATCAAGCTCTTCTAAATTAATCTCTGCTTGTATTTGTGGAGTTTCTTTCCCAGATCATTCGATGGAGAAAATAATGTGGTTTTGGTGGAAATGTGGAATTCTACACAAGCTAGTTGTTCTACACAAGAAAGGTGTGTTACACCTCTTTGCATAAGATGAAAATACAGAGATGTAATATGAGAGATGTAATAATAAGAAATTTGCATGTTTTATCCCTATCTGAAACAAAAAGAGGTACAGGAACATTTGTGGCTGCCACAACAAGAAACCTGCAAATTTAACTCTAGCAAATACATTTTTAAATCAGGAATGTAAAAAAAAAGTCACCTTGGATATGAAGATATATTCATGACAATTAGAGTTGAAGTGTTTAACAGCTCTGATGATTTGGATATGAGATGGTTAAAAGCCCATTGGTTAGCAACCCTACTATTAATTCTAGTAATGGTATCTGACAAGTATGCTACTTTTGGTCCAGCACTGTTTACAAATTTCCTAAATATAAAACATTCACCAGATATATGCTTTCTGTGAACAATTATAATGTAGCATGAGCCCTTGGAGTCAGAATCTACTCTTGCTTAAAAATCAAAACAAATTAAAAAAACCCGAACAGAATCCCCCCCAAAAAAACAACAACAAAAAACCCCACAACAACCACCAAATAATAACTAGGGGAAAGAGTGAATTAAGAAAGAACTTTCAGTGGATTTCTGTTCTTTGTCTAACTGCTATATGTCAAGAAAAATATTACTTTCCTAAAGTTATTTGCTTTCTAGCTTCCATTTCCTATAAAGACCATTAAAGAAAGATAAATAATTTGTCTAAATAAAGATTCCCAATTCTATACTATACTGGAATAGAAAACCATAAGCCATTTCAGGAATTACAAGAAAAGATTAGAGCATTTTCTTGGAAACTCTATCATAAAGAAGTGTTCCTATGTATTACACATAAATTACTGTGGAATTATGCCAATGATAAAATGTATTTGTAAAAGTGCATGCAATAAGTACTGCATATCTAATGAAACAAATGCTGTTGCATGCAAGTTCTCTGCTTATGGTAATATATTTATTACTCTGCTTACGAAAGCTAAGTGTTCTGGGCATTGATCACTGCAGAACTTCATTGTCTTGAACAGCTTTCCTCTAAAAACAATTCTGTTTCTTTAAAAGTAAGCATAAATGCATGAATAGTTAATAACTGAATAAGACAGCATTGCAGATTTGAGAGCAAAATGTTGGTGCAGCTTCTGACTTACAATTGCAAAGTAGTAAGCATTATCCTTTTAAGACTTGTTGATGAGTATTGTGCAAAATATTTCTATGGCAACACTAAGCTCGCTTGGGAAAAAAAGTGGTCTTACATGGAGAAAAAAAAAAGTATTGAACATAATATTTTGTTTAACACAATACTGGCAAAGTATGCATCTCTATAATGAATGGTTTGGGTTGGACAAGACTTTAAAGATCATCTAGTTCCATATCACAGATCTTTAGTTAGTGCAAAATGATTAAAACTTGGCAGAACTTTTGTTAGGAAATGTGTTTATATTGCTTGTAAGCAATAAGAAAAGCCATTTAATGATCAGTTCTGTGCTTATATTGTTACGTCACAAATCTCATAAGTATTAGTTTCTATTTAACTTTTTCTTTAAAATATATGTTAGTTTACTCCTGTGTCAGTGAATATGAACAATTCCCAGAAAAGGAAGTATGATCACATTTCAGATGAAGAGAATAAAATGTCTGTCTATGTTCAAAAATCATTTAGTCAATATAGTCACTAGTGTCTTCTTAGCTGTTTTACTGACCATGTACCAGGGAGAAAATTTAATTACTAGTGAATAGGTTGAGTAGTGCCATGGAGACTCCCTATGGTATCTGAAACATCCACTCAGGACTAATAGATGCAGCGCAGAAATTATACCTTATATGTTAGACACCTATGGTTAAGTAACTAAATCCTCTCCCAGAAAAAGAATCTTCATTCAGCCAACTAAAGATGACATTTAGAGACATTTTAATTTCTGTGGGGTATCCTATCTGACCTTCAACTTGTGGTCTGGAATTCAACAGAACCTTTCAAATGTCTTGTGTAATATTTACAAATCCTTTGCAAAATTCTCCCTACTCAAAAGGCACTGGACACGTATGTTAAAAAATAGATAGATTCACAATCATGTTCTTTAGTATGAATCAAATCTTTCTGTATCTCCATTCTAGTTCCAGCTCAGAATTGGATACATCTCCACTGCCTACGCAATGGGAACTTACACTCCTACTTATATATGTTGACACTGATATGTAAGTTTCTTAGTCTGGAAGTGCATCCCCCTTGAACAATAAAATAAAATTTAAATCTCATGTCTTATTTTCCCCCTAACAATATCTATTCTGTGATAATTTACAGTATTACAAGTTCTTTATGATGCATACTCGAAATTCAATGAACTCCTATAACAGTCCATAAATAAGTCTGATATAAATTTTCAGCTTTTTACATTATGATTTTTATCAGCCAACTTAGGTATTTTTAATGGTCCACACGAAATACACAGAACCATGAAAAAGTTCATCCTGTCTAAATGAATAATTATATTTGGAGCCTCAGTATGGCAATACATGATCACAAATGGTAAAATGATTCTCCAAAATTACTCTCCTTCTTTTTGTTACCAGTTTATTTCCCACTCAGGGTTTGTAGGACAGAACTCCCTCAGTTCAAATATAGTCCCTCCCATTGGAGAAAGCTTATGAACTCTGGTAACTTGTGCAAGCATGAATAGTTCTCCTTTAATTCCAAAATGAGTAACAATTAATTTCAGTATTTCTTCACTATGTTGCAAATGTAAGAAAAATAAAAACTTCACAAAGCTTCTTGGATCAGAAAGATTTAATGTCACTTGAAATGAACAATGATCTTAAATGTTATTGTTTTTTGTTCTCACAGAATAATGAGAATATAAAATTTGCTAGAAGTGCTGCCCTTGCATATGATTAACTCTGTTCTTTCACAAGAGTGAGTAATTTCTTTACCAGAATCAATCACAAAGTTCCATGCTTAGAAGTAGACATAAACATCCTGTTTTTCATGTGTTGAAATTCCTCAGAATTTTTGAGTCAGGCCATGAAACACATACTTAAGTACCTAACAAAAGGTGACCTTACTCTCATAGGAGGCTGAGCACCCCATATTGAAGTTAATGAAGCAGGAGTACTTACTGCATCTGAAAATTAGGTTAAATTTAGCTGCATAACTTTAAACTTAAAAGCAAGCGGAATTCTGGTTAACATAGCGAAAATTTTCATCTTCTTGTCCTGTCATTACGTTCCTATCTGTCATCCATCTGTCTGCTTTTTTCTCTCCTGGAGGTGGATCACAGGTGGCGGGGTAGGGGGGAGGAGGTGTTTGTGGATTTTAGGTGTTCTGTTTTGGTTTTTTTGTCCTTTAAAATTTTTCAGCCTTTCACGCTTCTGTAAGAGCTTGTCTTTCAGCATATCTTTTTTTAATAATCCAGAAAGGCAAATATATTCCTGGCTCCCTGAAATGACCTGATAGTATATTTAAACTGAAAGTCGGAAAAAGATGATACATATCACCTCTGGTGACAGTCTGGTCCAACTTTCTATTCAAAGAAATGTTACCTAGAGTAGGATACTTGAAACTCAGGTTTTGAGTGTCTTTAACAATGGAGGCTCCACAACCATTCTGCACAACCTGTTCTAGTGTTCAATCCTCCTCTCAGTATTTTTTTTTCTTTTGATTATGTTTAAATGGAATTTCTTGGATTTCAGTTTGTGCCAATTATGTCTTATTGTGTCACTGGATATTTGATGCAAGCATGCTTAAAAATCTGTAAATCAAGGATTCCATGGAGTATATCACACAATGGATCAAGCAATACAAGCAGGTAAAGAAGTTCCTGTAAAGATTTCTTAAACAAATGCTTCCAGAGAGATGTACAAAGGAAAGAAGTTACTTTTGTTTTGGGCTGCTGCTGTGTCTGAGTACATGAAGTCTCATACTGTGTGGCAGTGTACAAGTTTAAAAGAATTCTTTGATCCTTACCTATTAAACATATACTCATTTTCCCTTTGATCCTTTCCTATGTGATGATCTTAAGAAATCATATTTAAAACTCCACAGCTGACAGAAAAGAAGTGTCTCACCTAAATCTGTAGCTAGATCTTCTCCCTCATGCACTATAGATTGATCAATTCTCTCTGGATGAAGCTTTCCATAAACATCTAACAGACTTCTGCAGAATTTTTCTATTCCATTATATCCCCAGTTTGTATTTTAATATATGGGGAGCACTGTCAAGCACCTAGTGTTTTGGGGTCTACAGACTTTTCACATGAAATAAAAGTTATCTCTGAGTTCATGTTGATATTTAATTTTAAGAAAATCCATTTGGGCAGAACAAACACTTTTTTTCCCCTGTAGCTGTGAAGTTCCCATTTGACAATAAAAAAGAGTGCAAAGGTTTCACATTTATTGTTCTGCCTTCCAATCTTTAACGTTAAAAAGGTCTTTAAATTCTACTTCACCTTTTACAATTAAGAGTGTCCCCATGAACCTCCATGACCTGCAGGGGCACAGCTGCCTCCCTGTGGGCTGCAGGGTGCAGCCCCTGCTGCACTCTGCTTCAGTGCCTGGAGCACCTCCTCCCCCTCCTTCTGCACTAACCTGGGTGTCTGCAGGGCTGTTCCTCTCACATATTCTCACTCCTCTCTTTGAATGCATTTGCAAGGTCTAGTTTTTTTTTTTCCTCCTCTTAAATCTGTTACCTCAAAGGTGCTGCCACCATTTGTAAGGGGCTCAGCCTTGGCCAGCAGCAGGTCTGTCTTGGAGCCAGCTGTCATTGGCTCTGTTGAACACAGGAGAAGCTCCCTATAGCCCCTCTCACTATCAAAATCTTGCCATGGAAACCCAACACATTCTATTTCTCACTTCTTGAATCACATATCTAAGAACTGTCATTAAAAACCACATTTATCACACAATATTCACAATTTTTACAAACCTCACTCACATCAACAAAAATAATCTCTCACACTAAAATCAAAATAACATCATCACAACACCAAGTGAAAGTGAGCAATTTATACACAATATAAACCTAATTTCTTCACTACAATTACAAGAACCAAAATTCCCCATCATCATTCCATTCTTCACTCTCTAGCTGTGTTCAGTCCATGTTTTACCCATTGGTTCTTCCAATTACTATCCTCGTCTCAAACTCCTCATGCCCTGCATGAAAAGGACCGTGGTGTGATGACTTTGACTAGACACCAGGTGCCCACCAAGCTGGTCTATCACTTTGCCTCCTCAGAAGAAGGACAGAAAATGAAAAAAAACTTGTAGGTCAAGATAAAGGCAGTTTTGATAATGCGAAAACAAAGGCTGTGCACAGAATGGATGTTGACTGTAAAAGTAAATAAAGCTCTGTAGCATTCCTTTTCTACAGAATACTGGAATTATTGTTTCAATTTAAATGTGAATACAACTTCTACAAGTGCTTTGATTCCCTCGGTTGAAGGCACTATACAGGTTAAAGAGTTCAAGGGCATCCAAACCAAATATGTTTCTTTGGTCTATTTTATACCAGAAGAAAATACACATATCTTGACCTTGCATATATAGACCTGAGAAAGTTCCCTGAGAACATATTTCTCTGAATGTACAATTGTCTATTTTCAACTGCAGAGAATAATAAGCCACATTTTAAATTATGCGTCTCTAAATTGCAAGGGGCATAAAAAGGTCGTATCCTGTCCCTCAAGATAAGATAATTAACAATGTTCTGTACTTGTGGTACAGCCTAAGAGGTATGTTATGCCTCTGCATTGTGATTCCACATTGGAATATTTGCAAGGCAGTTTCCATATTGGCTCATATGGCTTTTTCCAGTGTTGAATACATTGAAACAAGTTTGATATCACAAAGGTTCAAGTTGTCTAAGCATATCTAATTCAATAATTGGTTTTTTTCCTAGTGAAAATGTTTGGCACCACTCACAACCAACAGTGTTTTCACCCTTTGCTGTCTTTATCATCCTTTATTGGTAAACTGCTGTGAAGGTGACAGCACTGGAGCAGGTTTCCCAGAGATCTTGTGGAGTCTACATATTCAGAAGCTGTCTGGACACCGTCCTGAAAAACCTGCAGTAGGTTACTCTGTTCAACCAGGGGGGCTGGACTAAAGACCACCACAGGTCCTTTCCACCGTCAAACATTCAGTGATACTGCGATTCTCTGCAGTTATTGAATTATGCTTCTATTTGCTCATTTGGTTAACCCTATTGAGAATATGGAGGGCATGTTCATCTGCTCTGTTGTGTGGTCCTACTTGGGCTGAAATGTGAATATCTGCTCTGACATGGTCCTCCATGGGTTGCAGGAGGATAACCTCATCACTACAGTCTTCTCCACAGCATATAGACGAATCTCTGCTCTTCTACCCAGAGTACCTCCTTCGTTCCTTTTCAGGGACCTTGGGATCTTTTCAGGGACCTTGGGATCTGCAGGGCTCTTTCTCACATTTTTTTCTTACTCCTTTCTCAGATCCTGTACAGCATTTTTTATCATTTTTTAAATATGTTGCCACAGAGGGGACACTAGCATCACTGATGTGCTCAGCTTTGGCCAGCAGTGGTTCTGTTTTGGAGCCATCTGAAAGTGTCTGTGGGGCACAGGGCAGTCCCTGGTCTCTTCTCACAGAAGCTGCCTCTGCAGCCTCCTGGCTATGAAAACTTTGTCACACAAGCCCAGTACAAGAGGATTATTTTAAATCTACAGATACTCTTCACTGTAAAACAGGGAGCTTATTTACTTGGACATCACAAGCAGTATCCTGGTTTCTGTCCTGATTCTAGATGTATTAAAGAATGCATAATGATGTTTTTCCCATGTGATTTCAGTTGTTGCTATCAGAAATGTATGTACAGTCTCTATGCCTTAGGTTAGATAGATTTTACTCTTTTACTATTTAACCTCTAGTTTATGTGTTAAATAAAAAATATTTTCTACTGGGTGACATTTGACCTTCAATTGGCTTTCTTCTTCTTTGTTGTGGAACCTGTGCTGGCATGACGCTCATAATTTTGTGCAAAGCCTTTTTTTTTTCTTCAATTTTGCTTTCACTGTGATTCCACCTAATTATTCTCTACCTTCAAGTCTTATGTGACTTGGTTTTGTTTTGATATGTTCCTAAGCAACTGGGCTGAATGAAGGTTCTTTTTTTTTTTTTTTTGGTTGATCCAGATATTGCGTAACACAAATATTTGGTGAGGGTGCAATATGAAAATTGAGATTTTTTCGTATAGGAAGGTTTATTATCCTTCAAATACAACCATTAAAAATTTTCTATATAAATATCTATATACTGTTACATAGGAAGATGATAGAGCAAATAATTTTGGAGATCCTTTCCAAACATATTAAGGTCAAGAAGGTTGTTAGGAGTAGTTGGCATGGATTTATAAAAGAGAAATTACATTCAACAAACCTGCCAGCATTCTAGGATGAAATAAACAGCTCAGTGGCGATCAATGCCTTTAGTTATTTTTCCATAACATTTCCACAGTCAAAATTATGAAGTACAGAGCAGACAAATGGACAATAATTTATTAGACAGTAGAAAACTGACAGTAGGCTGGACAGCTAAGAGTTGAAAACTGGCTGAATTGTTGACTCTAAGGAAATCAGAGACACAAAGTCCAGCTGGAGGCCAGTTACTAGTGCTTTGTCCCAAGGGTTGATATTGTAGTCAGCAGTGTTTAACATCTTCGCTGATGACGTGGATGATGGGACAGAGTGCACCCTCAGCATGTTTGCAGATTATACAGAACTGTATCTGGCTGATGTAACAGAGCAGTATGCCGACATTCACTGGAACCTCCAGAGGTTAGAGACAGGGATCTCATTAAATTCCACAAAGGGAAGTACATCTGAGGAAGAACAATTCCAAACACCAGGACAGGTTGGGGTCAATCAGCTGAAAAGTAGTTTGAAAAAGCTGAAGGACCTGGGCTGCCAGCAAACTGACCATGAGCCAGCAATGCACCCTTGCAGCAAAAAAGGCCTTCAGCCCCCAGGGCTGCACCAGGCAGAACGTTGCCCTGCCCCAGTAATTTACTCAGTCCTGGTAAGAAACATCTGCAGTGCTGCACACGATGCCGGATGTGATTCTGTGATTCAGTAAGTCACAGAATTCTGCGATTCTGTGACTTACAGGTGCAAGTCTAGCGCAACACCAGAAAGATGACTAAGAGTTGGAACATTTAACGCACAAGGAAAGGATGAGAGAGCTGGAAGTGTTCAGCCTGGAGAAGACAAAGCACAGGGGGATCTTAGCATTGTATGCAAATGCTTGATAACATTGGGGAATAAAGAAGATGGAATCAAGCATGTCTCACAATGCACAGTGACAGGATCAGTGGCAATGTGCATAAACTGAAACACAGGAATTTGCATCTAAACATGAGGAAAAGCTTTTTTTCATGTGACAATGACTGAGTACTGGAGCAGGTTTCCCAGAGGGGTTCTGATGTCTCCATCTTTGGAGATAATGAACACCTGATTGGACAGGACTCCAAGCAACCTGCTGTAGGTTACTCCGATTGTGCAGATGGTCTCCAGAGGTACCTGACAACCTTAGGCATTCTGTGATTCTACACACAAATATTCCTAGTTGCCCAATATTTAGGGAATTGAAAACACTGTGATTGATAGACATTCCCTGTTCACTTTAAAATGTCATATGTTTCATTATCTTTGATACAATAGGACAGTTTTCTTTATACAATTCCAAACCACCTTGCCTTACAGACCAGTGCTTTCCTTGTAAGACTTATTTATGCACGAGTTTTTCATTATGACTTTTTTGATTTTTCAGTTAGCAAAAATACACAAAGACTATTAGCTTTTAACTTAACTCCAGTATAAGACTTTATACTCTGTTGCTGGAGGCTGTTGCTGGAATAGAAGAACCACTCATAAACAAATGAGATGAAAGACAAAATGAGAAATAATAATTATCCATCCCAAAGACAGTCTTAGCTATGAAAAAAAAACAACACAAAACAGCTTTAAAACTGTGATTTAGGTTCATTCTTTTGTGAAGCTCCCACTTAGCAAACAAACTCAACACCAGGTCACAACTGATGTCACTATCTCTTCTACAAGGATCCAATATTTTCATTATTTTCCTCAACTCCTTATTATTAATAATTTCGTCCAACTACTTCAGGCCTAATACCATCATCCTAATGTTGCAGATGTTGTTGATTCTCATTCATCTTTCAAGTTTAGCTACTTGTACAACTCATTTGCACAGAAGCAGCAAATTAGTAATGGTCCGCTACAGTAGTTTATTGGAATTTAATGTACTAGTTCCTCTACATTGGCTTTGTGAAACTATTTCAGATAATGTTTAGCAATAGCTTTACTTTTGCAAGTATCAGTTACTTTGCATCTGTTGTACCGTTCTGTGTGCTGTTTCAATAGACATGATTTACTGAAGCTCCATAATGTTCTATTTAAAATCTACTGAAGCAACATTAATTTCCTTCGTGATTTTTTTTTTAACTATAAAAATCAAAGTGCTAAAATTGAGAGCAACAGCAGAGCAGTTGTGTTTATTCATACAAACTGGCAGAGTTTGTGCTGATTGGTCCTGCACTAGAGCTCACAAGGGATGTTATGATGCCTAACAGCTAGAGAAGGATTGTGAATAAAAATCAAACATATGGATTTAAACTGCAGAATACTCAGGCAACATTTTGTCTTGTCCTGCTTTTTATGTCCAAATAATTCAAATAATGAGGTAGAATTTTATCCTTGACTTATGCTGAAATTAATCCATGACAAACACTGGCACTTTAGATCTTGATTACAATCATGAACTGATCAGCAATTTTCCTTCAAATTCAATTCCCTGTGTCCCTTTCTTTGAAAGCATGACAAGCTTTTGCAGTCATGTTTGCTGTCAGCGTTACTTATTAGTAGATATATCATGGTGTGGATTAATCTCATGAAACATTAGAAATCTACCACAGAAGCATCCTTATCTATGATTTTCCCTCTAGGCTCTCTTTATAATCAATGGAAAAATAGTAACATTTTTCAGAGTATGACTCATCTGACCTATTTTAGCTGTCTACTTTAGATTGAGATGAAACATGAGCTAGAAGTGCTTATTTTCTCATTACTGACCAAACTAGAAATGGAGATATGGATGGGATCAAATGAATTCTTGCAATACGTTTGATTTAATTTAATTTCTCTTTTACCTGAAATTACTTTACTGCAACTGCATGAAGGCAGGACAATACAAATCAAAAGATTTTTTAGTTAATGGGGAAGATAGTTCACACTGGTCATACAACCTCGTGCACAGAGTCTGTATAGAAATCTAAAATTCTCTTTGAATGCTCAGGATGTATAAAAATCCAACATTTGATAGCTTTATTAAACAAATAGTTAACATCTTGAATTTTAGGATGGTGGATTGTTACAAGTTTAAGAAAATTTCTGAGTTTAATTTTCTAATCATGGAGGTTAGACTAGGAAGTTGAAATCTATTCTCTCACCTAATTCAGGAAGGTGCTATATGTAGTGGATATTGTCACATTACCTGCTTCAGAGCAAGTTATTAGGAAAGAGAACATGGAGTTTTATTCAAGAGAAACAGACTGAGAACAACCTATCAGAGAAATAATGTGAAGAAATATTATATCTTTAAAAAAATCTTAATTAATTAAAATACTTTCAAGCCAAATAATTTTTTTCACACTTTTTTTCTGCTTCTATCTCTTAGAAAAACATGCAGCTCCTTTTTATTTGAACACAGTCTTTCCCTCATAATGTGGTTTTTCTTGTTAATGATGTGTTTGGGTACAAGAGGACACACACTTCTCTCTTTACAAGATACAAAGAATATAAAAAACAAATTCTCATTTTTTTATATATAATTGAATTAGAATTTATTTTCTTTTTCTGTATTTCTCTTTGACAACTGGCTGCCTGAAAGAGTCTAGCTACCTCCAAAGTAGTAATTTAATATCTTACAATTAAAATAATTTCAAGTTCCTGGTATTTACAAAAATAGGTGTATTTGTTTATCTATTTCCATATTGCACACATGCACAGACACAGAGACATGCACACACAGCTAAAATATCCCGAACAAGAGTTTGAGAGTGATTTTTTTGTTTATTTGGTTTTTTGTGCAATCTGAACTCTCCACAAATAATGCAATTAAAAAAAAATATTTGTAAGTAAAACTAATCTACTTTGAAATCAAATAGAAAAGTCTGAGATGTGTTAAGGAATAGAATAAGTTCTTGGTATTCTGGCACTTTATCCAGATTAAGAGACATATTCAGTCCCTTTCCAGAAGGAATGTTAAATAGCATTTTTAAGAAGAATCTTGACTGTTACAATAGGGATATACAAGGGGATCCTTTTTCATTGCTATAGACACTGATCCATCTTAGTCCCAAAAAATCTGCTTAAATAATAAAATATTGATTAAAATATTAAATTGCTGACAAAAGGAGTATAATTGCATAAAATCTTAAAGGGGGAGAATGTAATTTAGAAAAAAGTTATTCTTAATGTCTGAATGTCTGGGGGTAAGGAAGGAGTAAATGCAAAAAAAAAAAAGGGGGAAAAAGAAGAAAAGATTATCACAAATAAAACAACTAGAGATTATCCCAATTCTAGTGGTTAGAGAAGTGATCTGGGAAATTAAGTGTTTGTGAACCATTTGTCTGCATATGAATATTTTTCCAATGGATTTATGTTAAATCTGTGAAAAATTTGGGTTAATCAGATACATATTTTTCAGTGAATGAGATATTTGTTTCTGACAGGTTTAATGATTGGGGAGCCACATTTTATTATAAACTGAGGTATTATTTTTGACTATATGAATTGAGAGTTTTTAAATTTTTCTGACCCTTATGCAAACAAATTTATTGACCTTTGAGACCTAACTTCAAAAACTCTTGATGTCCTCAATGTGAATATTTTTATGATGTAGTAAAACACTTCAAGAATATTTCTATGAATACAACTTATTTTAGAGTGGTGGCTAGCTTCAGGTCAAGTTGAATATAGAATTTAGTATAGCAACAATAAAAGTAATTGAAATATTTCTACTTGTTAGTTCTACGTATAGCATACTTTGACTTTAAAAAAAAAAATCCAGATTTTACATGTTTAAAAAAATATCTTGACAGTGTAGATTCATCATTATTGTTTTCCAAACAGTGACAGCTCTTATTATTTTCTCTTTAAGAAAAGTAGAGTGCTTGGATAAGCATGTCAGAAGATGGCTTTTGAAAGACTGCTTTTTCTCACTATATTTTGTGTTTCAAGTCTTGATATTCAGTTCAGGATGGGAACTTATGGGATGTGGCCTTAAATTCAGCATTAAAATAAAAATTATCACAAGGACTTGCTAAATTAGATAATGAAATTTTGCTTTTCTTTGAGAGACAGTTTCCCTTCTCAGTCTACATTATATAGTAGAAAATCCTTCTAAACCGCATTAAACGTTTTCTCTGTAATTAAATCTCACTCCTAACCCACTTGTTATTAGTAATAGTTTGCACCTTTTACAAATTGTTTTATGTAAGACCTTTATCCTGCATTCATTGTTCTTTTTTTGTCTTTTTATAAGTCTGTTTTCCTCACACTTTGATTTTTCCTGAGGAAGGAGGTTATTTCAGCTTTATTGCATTCAAAAATTCATCTATCTTTTACATCAAGTTAATTCTTTGGTCACTTCTAGTTCACTCTACATGTTTTTATTATTCTAAACAATAAGATTGTACCTAAAAGTGTTTGAAATTTGTATTATTTTATTTTAGTTCTCCTTCTCTCACACTCTTGTGTAATTCTAATTAGATATTTCATGTAGAATTAAAAAAAGTGTTGGTACATGTTGCAATTTCATTCCCATGTTTCAGATAAGTTTCAAGATAGAAGAGAGCAGACAGAATTTGGATTGTATGGTGCTTTTGGAGGGATATTCAAGTAATGTTTCTCAGTGTCACAAGTGGAGTCATGCACTTCACTAGTATGAGAGAAGCAACAATATACTTTATTGTTATAACAAGCTCAACAGTAAGTACAGCAGTGGTATGACAAGAATCGATGACAAGTTACACATGAGTATTTACTGCTTAGAGGACAAGGTCAGAAAAAACTCTGAGCAAGACCCTTCTGTTGAGTCATGAGGTTCAGAAAGGACCTCCTTGTGTTTTAAACTCCTTCTCAGAAAAGAGTCTAGGTGCAGCTGGATGCACTCCCAGTTCTAGACTTGTAATGGTTTTTGTGTAAAAGATGATATATGCACAATCTGTCCTTTATGTCACTTAGGTAAGATTTCAAAATTTGAGTGTGCTTATTCCAAGTTTACTCACAGAGTAACTGATGCAATAAGGAATCTATCATCTTGAAGGAATAACCTTGAGAGGTATCTCTACTCAAGATGATATCCTGGCATGAAGCCTGCTGTTATGCAGGAGAGTTAAATGAGCCCTGGGCCCTTACTATTTATAGAGTAAGATGATTGACTTATATTTGCATACCAACCATATTTTTTTTGGCATATGATCAAATTAGCCCTTGGCTATTGTGTTGTCATCTGTCTCACCTGAATCCACTTCAAGTAGGATGGAGCTGTCATGACCAGTCATATCCATTACAACTGCCACTAGTAGTAATCATTTGAGCAGGGTTATGGGAAATACAGGTCAGTCTGGGGAGGGAGCACACCATGACACTCCAGAGGTGTACACTGTGTACAAAGTCTTTCCAGACTCTGAAGCTGTGCCTCAAAGATGAGACCAGGACTTGAAAAGTGAAAAATGTTGAGTTTTATTTAATAGTTTCTGTAAGCCTTTGATTTACAGAATTTACTGTCACAGCACGACTGCTGAAGAAAAGAGCAAAATCCATCTCACAAGACATTTCAAGCAATGAAAAAACATTACCTTTTACTAAGTTGCTGCACTTCTAAATGAAAAATTAGATTTGTATCACAAGGAGGGAAAAAAATCTCAGTTTCTTCTGATCTAAAAGACAAGTATAAAAATTGGAGTATGGAAAACAATGGTATTTTTTCTACTAAAATATATCTAAAAAAAATCTTCAGTTAAACATGTAAATATTTTTTTTATTAAATACTCAAACCTCCTAATTTTTTTATGGAGCTGTAATGTTTCATGTGGTGCAGATGTATTTTGTTATATCATTGATATCTTTATACTATTCTCAACAGGAACACAAAAAAAGATGCTAGAAAGAAATAATTTTCCTAAAAGTCTGCAGTAAGTTTCTCGTGGGATAAGAGCTGAAGAGAAGTGTAGAAATGGAAGACAGATATATTTATCAGCTCGTTGTCTTCTCAGCCTTGAGTTTGAAAGCAGAGAGCATCATATCCTGATAATTCTAATTTTAAATAACTGTGATTTTTTTTTTTTTTTTAACCTTGAGATTCTCAGTCAATTTTGGAAAAAGGGTTATAGAAAGGCCTGCCTTGTCTTCTCCCTTTCTGGAGCTAGACAGACTGCCTCCATATTCAGCTGAAGGCTCTGTACATTATTCTTTATGTAGATTTAAGTATTCTTATAAATCAACTGATTTTTTTTTTTTCCATTTTTAATGCTGGTATTTTGCTCTGAAAATTCGCCAAAATCGCACATAGAAGCACAAAAGGGAACCCAGAGAGCAATAGATCTTTCTAAAATTTGTTTTTCATGGCCTAAAAGTAACAATTTTGGACTAAGACTAATTGAGAAATAATAATTCTTTTAATATGTTGTCAGATTCTAACTGGAAATTATTTTCATGTGCTTCTTGAAATGTATCTACTTAATATTCATGATTGAAGGGAGTTTAAGAATGGTAAGGCTATTTCTTTTCAGAACTCTGTAACCATGTATCAAGTGACACAGAAATGGAAATTAAAGGTAAATTAAAGTCTCATTTCCTAGTTTTAAAATCTAACAAGAAAACTGCTTCAACAAGAAAGAACTGGAGCTACACTGATAAAATCTGAAGAAGGAAGGCAAGGAGGAAACATTTAAAAATTCTCCTGATACATACCTGAAAAATAAGTAAGTTTGATGATCTTAGTGATTCACAAATTCCTTCTGGATACATATTGCTCCAGAAGAAAGTACAGCAAAATTGAGAGCTAAATTTTGAATATATTGAGTAGCGTCAAATATAAGATATATCTCACTTCATTGTCATTGTTTCAGGACTCCTTTAGCAAAGCACACATTGATGACTGCTACTAATGCACAGAGATGTCTATTACTATATGAGAAGGAAGGGTCTACAAAGGTACATAGTATCCTCATAAAATTAAAAATATGAGAAGCAGTGAGAGATTAAGAAGGGATTTTTGCTAAATCTAACCTACCCCTTCCTAATTTATTTAATTTTTTATTATGTTTCTGAACTAGTTACCCTATACATAATCTTCCAGGAGAAAAACAAACAGCAAGGTGCTAATTAATATGTATAATCAAATAATGTGAAAAAAAAAAGATATAAAGAAGTGATATAAGTCTCAGAAGTACTGTGGTACAGCCCTGGATACCATTGTAAGATCCTATAGCAAAGAATCGATACCTAGTAGAAGACAAAGGAGGGATGTTCTGGTGCAGCAAAGATTGGAGCCTTTACTCAGTGTCTTATGCAGCACCAGAAGAAGGAGAAATAAGAAGAAAACACCCACTAAAAAAAAAAAAAAAAAGTGTTATTTTTAAGATAGGACTGAAATACCTACAAAGAAAATACAAATAGCTGTGATTTCGGGCCTAATCTTGTTTTCTCTCTTTTGTAACTTTGCCTCAATGCTGAATAAGTGGAGGGTTTTTTGGTAGTCACTTTGGTAGTCATTTTGCTTTAAAATAAAAACATATTTAAATACTATGTAACAGTAAAACTAACTCACTGAATGATGATCCAGAGATTTAACATTTATCTACTACTAATTGGACTAGTAAAATCTAACATACTGATATACTTTTA